>NW_022726550.1:97037-114380 GCF_011630105.1 Anneissia japonica
TAATAATAATAATAATAATAATAATAATAATAATAATAATAATAATAATAATAATAATAATAAGAATAATAATAATAATAATAATGATAAGGTTTGAAGGTTTGCATGGCGAGTATCAATAACAAATTTATTCAATATTCGGTACACAATCTGTAAAATATATTTTTTGGGATAAAACATATGTTTACACATGATGTAGGGGCCAAAAGGTCGATGATTTTTTTTTTGCATCATTATCATGTGAACACGTGTATATTGTATCCACCATGAAACCTGTCTCTAAAATCTCTTTTTTTTAAAAATCATTTTTAACGCAAAACAATATATCGTAATGCGTTAAAGTTCATTAAAACAATCAGAATCATGTAAAGATGTTAAAAAAACTGGTTGTATAATTCATCATGGAGCTTCCATAATCTAATTAAACCGGGCGGAACAGCCATTGTCGTTTCATGGTCATAATTCACATACACACATGCTCTTCTCCTATTGGATACGAACTGATCGTGCGATGGACGTCTGATACAGTTTACCTCTTCAAAGTTTCTTAATTTTTGGTAAGTGGTACAAACTGTAATTGAGTGCAACATATATCATATATTACTAGTATCGATTACCTAGAGCAGAAGGTATGAAGTTATTGGATTTGATTTTATAGTGAAATCCTAGTTTTCGGCTGACTGAAACTCGTCACTGTAAGTCTCCCGTCAGAAGCGGCGAACCCCCGGGAAATTCGCCGACGATATCGGTTCCCTATCTCAGACTTCATTGCGGGTTGCAGCAGTTAGTTCAAATGCACCGAAACCTAATACATGTGATCTGACATTCTGGAGTTATTCCAATTGGGATTAGTGGTTTATGATAGCAGCATGAGTATTGATTTTGTATCATATGCATATTTATAATCCTTTATTGATTGGAAAAATTATCCCCATAGAACGATAAAAACGTGCGGGTTGAAAATTTACGTTACAGTTTTGCTTATTTGTTGAAATACTACTAGATAAGTTTATCAGTTATAATTCGTTACAAATTCATTGATTATTTAACCGTACTGTACCTTTTTACGACGTCATTTCTCTGTTACAGGCCACTTTTATCTGCGGCATCCTCCAATGTTAAAATACGGATCAATGATTGTGATCTGTGATGCCACGGAACGCAAACGAGTTTTGATGATGTGTTGCATGACGTCATAGTTTAAACTATCGTTTTACATACTGGATGACCGAATAAGAAGAGTGCTGAACTGAGTGTATAGCAGCAAGCATCAGAAGTTGACCGATGATACAGTATAGTAGTAAAAGTATTGCTAAATTTTTAATATATCTTATATTGAACTGATAATTAAATTTGTCTGATTTTTTTTATTGATTAATGATCATTCGATTGGTTCCGAATCGGTGTTTTTAAAAGCGTGCAGGACATCTTATCAAACTGAACATTTTTCTGCTCTGTGAAATCCTCTTGACCTTTGAACGGAAGTCTGAAGAGGGTCGTCGAAGAAAGTAACAATACCATGGAAACCACGATAGATTTTTGTGAGCTTGCAGAGGTTTTATCAAACCGTGTGTTGGAGTATTACCACGAAGAGGATTGGAAACCCCTTAAAGATGAGGTTAGTGTACTAAAAAGAAAACTATACGATTATATAACAAACAATCACACATGATTATGATAGAATTAGAGAATTCACTCCGGATTCCTGATAATGATTAGGCCTACTTAATAATTCCATATTTTATATACATGTATATACAGTAAGTATACATTTGTTTTACATTATAATTTGTTGTTACTTTCCTGCGTCTAATTGGTCAATTTATTTCATTGCCTATTTTACATACACCGTAAGCCTACTAATAGTCTTTATATGTTGTATTCGTTTTCCTATCTGGCATAGCTTAAAGATTTATAACCGAAAGTACTCGCTATATTTTCACACTGACACACACACACACCTGTCTCTTATACACATCTAGATGTGTATAAGAGACAGGTACAATCTCATGATTTTTCATTCCCATCTCCAACTAAATAAACAAAAATAATATTTTCAAGTTATTACAGCAAAAGCAAACAACTGGAACAAAACATCAACAAGCAGGATAGGTCAAACTACCAAGAACTCACTAATCATTAATTCTTTGACAAAAACTTATTGTTCCCATCAGGATTTGAACACAAGTCTCCAGTACCAAGATAGCTAGCAAAGATCTTATAATAACCAGATAGCGTTCTCCGCAGTCTGCGTGTTAAGCTCTGTCTACACTATCAAATTTTGTGTGACAAAAAAGTGTGATATGCCCATATATGGGCATGATGACATCACACCATGACCATATATATATATATCCTATATATATTATCATCAACATCATCATCATCATTATCATCATCAATAACAATACAATAATCACTGCCATCATCTTAGTCATAATACAAATAATAATTATTATCATTATCATTGCTATTATTATTATTATTATTATTGTAAATACTATGTAAATTTTGAATAAATCCTTGAATAAATCAGTATGGAATTATTTAGAAATAAAGGCCTACAAAACCATCATGCGTATAAGTCATCTATTGATTACATGAATCATAATGCCTGAATCATTTGTCCTGGTAACAATCCGGAGAGACACTAGACAATACAAAATGATAATAATCGTTAATCTTGCGATTAAATATCAATGCGTGTTTATCGTTTATACCTGTCACGTTCAACATGGATCGATTTTTAAACAGGTTTAGTAAAATACAATTTTTACAGTCAGAATTATGAGAACTGAAACATTGGTAGTGCCTTTAGAATTATTATGATATTTGTATAGGTTCTAAAACTTCACGTAGGTAACAATGGTAGGTATCATCTTACCCGTATACGCCTATGTAATATGATTCAGTAAAGAATGATGTACAGTATAAATTAAATAATGCGATCCCTCTCTCGATTAACGTTTCAAATTTCTGTTATGTTTATTGATTTTTTTTAATGAAAGCATTGATCGATATCGTCATTTCAAATCCAATAAGCTTGTTTTTTTAAATAAATAAATCATTAAATTAGGAGCATAATACCACATTAAATGTAGCATAGTAAAACAGTAAAATAATAACGATATCTTAATACCTGATATAAACTCTTGTTCCTTTGTTTGGTTATTAGGGTGGGTTAGGCCTACGGTTACTAATCACTTTTCATAAATTAAAAAAGCTCTCCTCAAAACAAATCGTATAAGGTAGGCAATTTAAACTCAGGTATTGTAAAAGAAAATTTAGAAACCTCAAAACAGACAAAATACTAATTTGACTGTCATCTGCAGGCCTATAACTGCGTATGAAGTTTTCTAATGATAAGCCCACTGGGTTACTATTAGAGTAGGGGATCATTATTATAAACTAACTTTTAAGGTGGGTTACTATTATGAGCCTAGGTTACTAATATTATATTGGTTTTCTATTAGACGCTTTACGGTACATCTAATTGTTTGCTTCGTGTCATTGTTGAAAAGTCTATGGCGGATCCATGAAGAATTCGAAATACAGGAAAGAACTTTCACAGACGAATGACCTAGCCAGACCACCTCAGTCTCTCCATGCTGTTGCAATTCATTTTCTTTCTACGGAAAACACATTTTTTGTTGCTTTTTAAAATTTTAGCCAAAGTATAATAGCTATTACAACCGGTTGGCTAAACATGTAAAAAAAGAACAAACATAAAAATTGATACTTGTATTCCTATGAATTTCGTTTTATGAGCAGTTTGAAAATAAGAACTGAATCTACGACCTGATTTGACCTTAGATTCCCTAGCTTTTCTTGTGACTCGACATGTATGTTTCTTCTGTTGTCTATTGGATGGAAATCGCCGAGCCTTTCTATGACGTGGAGTTATCGATTGATTGATTGATTAAATTTTTTCGTAATCAGAGTCATTAAAAAAAAAAAAAAAAAAAAAATAGAGGATTAAAAAAAAAAAAAAAAAAAAGAATAGAGTAAAGAATACAGACAAGATAAATATTGCACAAACATGACCCCAATTACAAGGAAAAGCCGAAAAAAGTAAAAATTATTTCAATTTGGGTCCTTGCATAACATAGAAATATAATTGCACATGTTATCATGATGACAGAAAAACATCAGTTTAAATTAAAAGGCATAAAACAACATAATAACTATATAAAGATTAAAACATTGTTCATCAGTCCAGGCTAGCAGTAAAATACGGCACTTTGAAAATAAGTATTTATTGTAAACTTATACATAATAGTTAAAATTCAAATTCATAAAAAAAAAACTTTTAAAAAGACCACCATGGGCATTGCTCTAAATATGCAGCTTCTAAAAACTGTTTTAAACAAGTTTATATATTAGGGGATCAACCGGTGTTTTATTCCAAGCTTTTAAAGCGTTATGAAAGAAAGTTTTATTTTCGTTTCCTATGATACGGTAGTTGTGCGTGGTGCTACCTCGAGTACAGTGTTGAGGCAATGTTTTTGTTGTGAGGTATTTGAATTTGCTGGATCAAATTAATCGTTAATATTTAAACTATATTTCTTGCAGGATAACATCACGGTCATGTGCAAGAAGTCAAGGGACTTTTCAGGAAATGTGTAAGCTGTCTATTTTATCCTATAATCGCTTATCTTTATATTTATTTCGTTATTTCATTTGTTATATTTATTCGATATACACTGTATTATACTATTGCATGCCCCACAACGGCAATGGTAATGATCACTAAATTTATATACTATAACCAAGAAAATTACAAAATTTATCGTAAAAGTCTAAATATTATTGGTTATGTGTATGAACAACCCTAGAAAATAAAAAGATATATCAAGAAGTACCGCAAGTTTTGAAGGTGTGGATTCGTGTTGACTTTGTGAGAAAAATATCCCAAAATATAAAGGAAGAACACGAAAGACACCAAATCATCTCATAAAAAGTCCGAAAGAAAGTAAATGACAAGACAACGTATACAATCACAGATTTATAGTCGGTAGTAAAAACCGTAACGACCTTGAAAATTGTCAGTTCAAAAATCATGTTTCAAATGTTTGTTATATGTACGTTCGAAGACGTGTTTTCTATGATGTAATAATGGGAATTATTATAGCTTAGCCTCTTAAAAATTTAAGAAATATGACGTGGTGATGAAAGTAATAACTTATACAACTATTGTCACCAAATCGAAAATTAGCTTGTGTGGAGTACCGTGCTCCCCTCATATCCTCTCCTTTACCTCCCTTCTCTTCCTTCTTTTTTTCTTTCTGACATCATGGCATCATGGATCCACCCCTGAACAGTGAAAAAAACATGTTTTTAAATAATTGTTCATATTCAAACTTCGATTTAATGATTTTCTGTTGATGAATCTCAGAAGATTGTCTTATCTTCTAGATAGCAACTATTGTTAGATGTCGTCTATCTCGTATTTTTTAACTATCTTTGTTTTTTTTTTCTTTTCAGATCATTTCCATTCACATAAAATTTAACAATATTTAGTTTGCCAATGTTATTATTAGTTCTTGATTTTGTTTCACAGATCATTATCTCACGTAGATTTGTTTATCACGTATTTGCTCTCTTTTGTTGCTTGTTCTTTGTTTTTTTTTAAATTTCCTCATACTCTATATTATTATAATAAATTGATTGAAAATTAATATAATATGTAAGCTGTCGTGACAAAATGAGTCTTGTGGTAAAAATTGAAAAATGAGGTATTAACATATTTGGATAGATGACTGAATCAGGTTCCTAGCTCGAGTAAATCCGGAGTAAAATCATTTTTAAAAAGTCTCAAAACATACTTCGGAAAAAATAAACGCCACTAAATATAAACAACTATTAAATGTTGTGTTGGTTTTCCTATCAGTTAAAAAAAATCGCTTTAAAAACTATGCCTCAAAATCATTAGATAATGATTCATTTTCCACAGATATCGTGGTGATTGCACAATACCATTAGAACCAGAGAAAGCTCTCTCATATTTTCTGCCACACCCACACGGACGTCGTCAAAAATGGGACTCGAGTGTCGCAGAATGTCAAGTGCTGATCGAGGTAACCAAGGTAAGGGATTGATTAATTCATTGACGGCTTACTGCTGACTGAAAGATCACTTAGTTAGTTAATGATTGATTGATTGATTGATTGATTGTTGGTTGGTAGGTTGATCAGTTAATGGATAGATTGATTATAAATTGATTGAATGATTTATTGATTTTCCCCATGATTTGCCACAGTCCTGAGTTTCTAATATGCAGGCCTACGTACGATGCCTAAATTGGCAATTCTCTTAAAATAAACGACTTAAGAATGAGCAGCAGTAGGGCTGATATCTGTAATTATATTAGTTGTCAAATATGTTATTTTATAATTGATTGTGACAACGGTGTTAAATTTTTGAAAAATTGCTTCCTGGGTTTTTTTTTTATAGGATATAACGATATCAAAAGTTTCAGCAACAAAACTCCTCCAAGGCCTTATTTCTGATCGCGATTTCATCCATCTGGATGTGGTAAAGAGGTTCCCCGAACTCGGCTTCACATGCGTCAACTCTTGTAGCATCGATCACAAAGACTATCCACCTGGTGATGATTATGTGAGAGGAACTACTCATCCTTCAGGATTCTTCCTAAAGAAGCACAATAAGTAAAGCTCTGTCCACGACTATCAAATTAGATTTGACAAAGACATGTGACATGCCATGGTTATGATGACATCACATGACCAAAGCCAGTCTCACACGTTGTGATTTTTCTTACGATAACATGCGCTAACGACACTATAGGGTGAACATGTTCAAGATTCTACGGATGACTATCCGTGTCGTGTCGTACTCTTACACCTTGCCACAACTTCGTTCACCAGACGATTTTAGACTGAGCGATCGTGTAACAGGGCAGCTTGTCGTAAGTTATAATCGTAACGTGTGAGACTGTCTTTGAGCACTTCACCTATACGGTTGTCTCTCCATCTAGGAGTACAAGTAGGTATCTGGTAGGCTCAAACACAAAATGCGCAGATACTAGATCCCCCGGAGAGATGTTCCATGAGTTACAATGACCAGGAGTAATAAATGTAAGGCGCTTAGAAGCCTAGTTGGCATGAAGCGATAAGTCTAACGAGCGCATACAATTAATCCAAATTAATCTAGATTGTTAACTTAATTAACTTTAGTTAATCTAAAATCAAAATTCTTGTGGATTTGTATAAACTATCACATTGATACTCAGGGATCGAATTTCCCCACAGCACCGACAGCCATTGCTGTAGAAAGATTCTTCTACTGCTGTTGAATACTGGCCTATTTCTTAAAACAATTTACAAAGCTTGTTGCTGTAGAAGGAGAATATACATATTGCTGTAGTAAAGCCACAGCCCACAGCAACTATTTGCTCATGGAGCATTTTGAGGAAATTCGAACCCTGATACTGATTATGATTTTTTCATAACGAAATTGATTTTAAGTTTGTTGTTTTTACAGGGATAGATATAAAACGAATTTGACGTATATAGCTCAAGCAGAGGCGAACGGGCGTATACCACGGTACCTGACTGAGGCAGCGACCGGCTCACACATAATTGGTGTGTTTAAGGATATGATCAATGATATAGAAAGCACCAAAGTGTAATGACGTCAATAAAAAAAAAACAAAAAAAAAACTAGGCATCCGTCCAATGCTCGGCACCAATTGTATTCGTTAACTAGAATTGGTTTTGTCAGAAAATAACATTGATGTTGATGAGTAAAAGGTTTTCTTCTCGATATTTACGCCTTGGAATTGTTTACTTGTTGAACTGTTTTTTCCCTATCACCTTCACTATCGTCAAAGATTTACCTGTATTCTATGAGCTAAAACAAAATGAAAAATCCGATTCCATATTTTAATTGACTAATTAGTATATTTAAATAAGTTACTTATATGCTTTAGGAAATTATAGTTAACCAAATTGGCTGGTAATCAACTTGAGGATTTTTGTAGTAAAGTGTGTGAATAAGCGAAAACAGTTTTCTTCGGTCTGTTTCAGGTTGAAGTTAATAACTTATTTGATTTTATATTAGATGTAAGTTCTTTTTCAACGATCTTATTTGAGCATTTTAAATGAGATATTCAAAATTAGAAATGATTTTTTTAGGTTTTTCAGATTCTGCAGCAGTAAATTTTTAGTGGTATAAAATTCAAAACCATTATTACTTTTTTAGAAAATATTTTTTATTATATTGTTATTGCTCTGTTATTTTTAATCATATTATTTTGTCCGCATAGCCTTTATCATAATAAAATTAATATTATCATCAATTTACTTATTCTAATTGTTATTGTTACTATATTATGCCTATCATATTTTAATATTCTGCATACTCTTATTAATGTTCAGTATTAATACTAGTAATATTAATAGTAGATCTAATTATTATGATAAGGGCATCCCTTATTATTATCATCTGTATATAAAGATCGACATCATATTATGGTATCGTTATTACTATAGTCATCATTATTGTTATTACATTTAAATAAGCTTATAATATTTTTAATTATGTTTTATTATTTTAATTGATAAAATATAAATGAATAAACTCAAATTTACAAGTGTACAGTTTATATTTATATAACACTTTTTGTATACTTTAAGCACAACACAGACATTCTTCTATCTACCGATAACCATCATCATTGTGCTGTTTAAGGCCCTAATGTTTACACCCCTGTTATTCAAACTGTTTTGGCTGGGGGCCAAAATTTTAACTTCTGTAAGCGTACAACCCCATTTATAAAGAAACTATATTTTCATCATTACAGTACATTCAATTACAGGATACCTAGGCCTATATCGGAAACGTTGTAAAATTGTATTGTCAATAATATAATGATATTTTTGATTGATTGATTTGCTGGGGGCCAAAATTCTAACCTCTGTTGGCGTGCAAACCCATTTATAAAGAAACTATATTTTCATCATTACTGTACATTAAAGTACAGGCTACCTTTCGGAAGCGTAAAATCGTATTGTCAATATTATGATATTTTTGACTGATAAAAGCAACCATCTTCAGTTTATTTGCACATTACATGTATATTTTACTAATTAAAAGGTCGGTTTGCTATATGGCGTTTTAATTTTGTTTTAGTTGGCTAATACTTTGTAACAGACATAATGACGGGCATGAGTCCCAACCTTCTTGCGGTGGATACAGTCAGGAGAGTTTCGAAAATCTCCACCGTCTCCTGCAATCTCGTGAGTAAGCATCAATCTCTCTCAAACCATGGAGCAATACAATATCAACCACGACTTGGGAAAAAAATAATTTGAACAATATCGTTCTAAGAAGTAGCTGTTTAATAGTAAAATAAAGTAATACATCGTTTTATGCACCCTTATTTCTGTACCATATTTGTCTGTACAGACATTTAGTTTTGCTGCCCTCTCTATGTTTAGGCGATATGAGATAACGAAAGGATAAGGATGCAGCGCAGTGTTGGCGCCAGGATTTGTGACCGGGGGCGGTGGGTCGATGGTCCCCGATCTGGGGGGGGGGGTCCCCGGCTGGGTTGATGCCTCCAACGGGAATGCCGATTTCCTCGACGTAAGCATAAGGGGACGGCGCGGACGGGACCAGGGGTAGCCCCTTTGTTAGGACAAATAGGCCTATTTATTGATCATCTCAGTATTGATTGTATGTTTAAAGTGTAATAGGCCTAAGTCTGGCTGTTTTCTTAGGCATAATGCCTAACCCTGTCATCAGAAATATAAACTGATAATGCCCCTTTAACGATTGAGCGGCGTGATCAAATAGTAACTTGTCGTCTACTCTTTTCATGCCAAACATTCAAACTTATTGAGTGTGAAATCGGTATTAATTCAGTTCAGGAGAGTGGTGCGTTGGTACATTATTGTTGCACACTAGTGTGTTGGCAAAGACTTTTAAGTCGATCTCAGTTATAGGTTTCCCTTTCTAGAATAATGATGTTAACTTATGACAATGACCAAAAACCAGCATAAAATTAGTAGCAAATGTCTATATGCATCCCTTTAGTTCGAGCTGCGCGTTTTTTTACTGATCTAAAAACTGTGCCACTAGGTCTACTGTACCATGAAATTCAGAGTTTGTAGGCTAGTTTAGGTTTACGTGCAATTTTGTAAAAAAAAAAAAAAAAAAAAAGACATTGACAGTTTGTTCTTTCCCTTTAAAACGCAAAGCCCTGAATAGCGTTGGTGTTGACGTGTTGCTGTCGTCGATTGAGAATTTTGAATCGATGACTTGCGCCCGTTAAAGTTCTGAGGAGATGTTCCTGGGACCACAGAGTTCCTCCTGAAAAATAGTATGCTGCTGTTTAGACGATGGAGATTGGTAGGCTCCATCGTCTCGGTGTTGTTTGTTTTCGTTGTTTTTTTTCAATTTTTATTTTTTTTTTGTCGCCATGATGCTTCAAGTTGGATTTCTTTAATGCAACTTACCCCAGTCAGGTATAATTTTTGTGTAAATGTTCACGTGTTCAACAGAGTGAAAGACTATGTGTTCAGTCAGTGTTTAATACGTATTATTGATAAAGCCAGCATTTTCCACTCTGTGTAGTTCACAGAAAGAACACATCAGTAACAGTGTGTTGACTATGTGTGGACACGGTGTGGACACGGTGTGGAATAGTATTAATACTATTAACACACTGTTACTATGTGATCACTTTATGCACACATATTTAAACCCACCAATGATCGTCCCGAATCAATATACAGGGAGTCAAGTGTTCAGTGAACAAACACTTACAAAGTACATACATGAGTGGAAGACTGCACCCTGTGTGTTGCACTCATGACATTTTTCAATGGGATATATGGTCCGTTATAACTGATTTGTGATTTTTTTTGTTGCAGTTTATGCTCTAGCACTCCTGGTGCGAACTCCTATCATCAAAAATCTAGAAGAACATTAAAATATTTTAATGGGCCTACACATACAACGGAAAGACTTCGCTCCAGGAGTGCAGATCATCAAGTTTATGTATGTGTTCTTTATACTGGGTGGCCTCTTATATTAATGTTCTCCCAAAGGACCAAGTATGCATACATTCGTATAAAATTACATAAAAATAAGACCAATATATCATAAAGCGTAAAGTACAATAAACAACAGTTAAAGAATTTAAACACGACGAAAGATGATTTCCCATCCCTGCATTCCAAAGTTTGTTTTCCCCTATGAAAATCCTCTTCTACCATATTCAGTTCTAGTCAATTTTATTCAAGCTGTAGATTGTTCAAAAATGTTTTCAAACCATGTTGAATTTCCACCTTTGAGTTTGTTGTTGTACGACCTATTTAAGTTATTTACTTTGTTTACTTGTGAGAATTTCGAAATATATCAATCAAATCAAATCAGCTATTGTTGTTATGAAAGTATTTATGAAACCACAAAGATGAGGTGTCAAACTCAAACGAGATTCATATAGAAACATTTAAGCTTTTGGCAATTTGTAAATCTTTTACTACGGAATTTCTTACAAATATTACCATAACATTTCATTGGCTTAATAAACTACAGAATTTATGATAATTATGTCTTTTAAATTGTACCGGTATTTAATTGTTTATAGCGAAGTCGAACCGTACTTTTTTCAATAGGCCTAATGAACATGCAGATACTATTGAGATGTTACAAGATTACCAGATAGGCCTACAAGATAGGCCTAAACTTTATTTTCAAATGTGTTTTACATTCGAGATTTGTTCCACGTTTCGATAATAATAGGACATGCCAGACAAAAAATGAATAAAAAGAAAGAGCAGTATAGGCCTACTTTATAAAGTTATGATACCCCCCTTCAGCGATAGAAAGGCGACTTGCGCGCGTCGGAAACTCGGTTATGCCATATACAAACACACCAATAACTACTAAAAAATGAATTATTCTACTTCGAAGTTTCACATGTGATACCAACTAGCTTTCAAAATGTTGTTTCATGCACCGATCACCTACTCAAAATGACCTTGGTTTGGTAGCCGGATTTGTACCAGTACGTCAGCACTAATGAAATTCCTTATTGGGGTATTCATCATTTAAATGGTGGAGTTTGTTGTAAGTCCCTTCCTCTCGGTTATTTTTTTTTTAAATTTTAATCTCAAATTTCTCAAATATCAAAGTCATAAGTCACCCTCAGAGTAATAATCATACCCCTCCCAAGTAGTAGGCTACAGTACTGAACAAGCTAGGCCTATAAGCAATGCAAGTAACAAACTTAATACCCATCCATCCAAATTGGTTTAGATGAACAGGACAAACATTATTTAGGTGAGCCTCATTCAAACTATTATAACCGTATAATGTTAAAAGGGCTTAACATAATCATCATTATTGACTCTGCAGAGCCAATCATATCATATGTTTTATTATGCATCGTGATATTTAGTGCGATTAATCGTATGCTGACCGTTATAACTATGGCGTAAAATCGTGTAAATCCACTTGAAAAAGCCAACTCCGTTTCTTTGTAATGTTTTCCCTTAAGAATAACGTTCTACCTTAATCCGTAGCTAACGGCATCCTGCAATCCGGTGTGTGTTTTGTTGCCATTCATTAGCAACTTAAAAGGCAATATTCCGACACTGGTTCCAGTCATCTAACAATGGGTTCATTCGAGTAGGTAAACATCAATTCTAATTTGTGAGTTTTAGCCATTGTTAGAAATAAATCAATTTCTTTTTGTCGGAACGAAGAAAAATAATGATCATGCATTCTTATCAAATATTGACATAAGATCATTAAGCGAAATGGAAATATTAACAAGTTAGAGCTGCTTTGGGGACGGGTTGAAGTTAAATCTCTTGTTATAAAATCGTTCTAAAACACTTGAAGATGCTAGAGCGCTTTTCTAAATCATCCTCTCTATGGTCTAAAAATAAAGTGGAACGAGGTAAGTTCGAATCTGTCTTCAAGAAAAGTTTACAATGCCATTGTAATAGTCACACGTGTTACTATGTGGTTCAAACCTTGTTTTTTTCTGTAGCTGCGTTACACTGATCCCCGGTGGGTGTAGGCATTGGCACGCCAGTGTTAGCATTTGTCGTCCTTTACCGAAAGATCCAACGAAGCCAAGAAAATGCAACAGAATACGTTTGAGAAATTCCCAACAGAAGTAGTAAAATAAATTATCTTGTTTCGTGATCTTCAGATACAGTTTGATACCTACAAAAACTTACTTTAGTCTATACGTACTTAGATTATTCCGTATTGTTGACACTGGTTACATTATCAGTAAGCTATAACCTTCTCAGTGGCTTATCTATGATCGGAGCTGATGGGAGGGAGCGGGGTATAAGCGAAGGGGGTTGGTTTGAGTATTAACTGAAGGAGAGCTCTGTCAAAGAAGG
Source organism: Anneissia japonica (assembly GCF_011630105.1). Taxonomy (NCBI): domain Eukaryota; kingdom Metazoa; phylum Echinodermata; class Crinoidea; order Comatulida; family Comatulidae; genus Anneissia; species Anneissia japonica. Next base: position 110,429 of record NW_022726550.1, read on the forward strand.
TGATATGAGGTGACTTCCTAATACTTTATATAGTCTATTGGTTTTGCTCAGATTTTCTTGCGTGGGTGCATAGGATGCATGCATTTTTTTGGGGGAAACGTTTTTTTTTCTTGGAGTAGCAAGAGGTCAAAAACCTTAGGCCCATTCTTGATGCCAACGATGCCCACAAACAATTAGACTGCAAAATTAACGTTACAAATTTTTTTTCAGAGTGGAAGTGTTGTTTGAGGTTTTTTTTTTTTAATTTTCATGTTTAAGTACAGGATAGTCGAGGGTAAAAATAAGAGGACTGTCTAATAGCGTACCTACACTTTGTTTTCGTAATATTTGTTGTAATTATATAAGAAACTGAGTGGAAAAGAACACGATTCATAATATAATTAGCATAATTAGGACATGTATCATTATTTTTGAGTATTGCTAAAAATCCCAGGTTAAGTATGGCAGAATTAAGCTATGTTATGTTATTTAATGTGTGCTGTCGAAAGATGTGGTTTAGTCTAAATAACAACCAGGAATTGGCAAAAATAATATTGCAGAGGTTAACATTAGAATATTCCAGATGAGCTTATTTGTTTGTTTGTTTATTTGTTTTATTTCGAATCTACACATTACAAAAACAGAGCAATGACGCAAAAAAAAGGTTGGGAGCGAAAAAGCTGGGAACGATAAATTATATCAATAAGATAACGAGAATAAAAATAGGCCTAAAACAAAAACATGGATAGATTTGTGAAGACCCAAATAATCCTAAAAAAAGTATTAGTTTCCATTGAGGTTACAATAAAATAGTGATAAACTAAATGTTAAAAAAGAAAAATAAATCAATCAATAAAACAATGGGTAAAAAAAAAACCAATAAAACAAATGAAAAAAAAAAAAAAGAAAGACATTCAGAGCATGATTTTGTTCATTTGTAAGTTTATTTAGTAGATGCTGATTTAGTTTGCGTTTAAATTTGTAAATATTTAAATTTCCCTCAAAAAAGAGGAAGGTCATTCCACAGATTGTAAATACAGTTTGAATCTAGTTTTAACAAAAGTATGCTTAGTTACTCAGATACCAATCGTCTTTATGTTACCTATGATCTATAATAAAGAACTCTAATTTTGATAATTCATTGACTGTAACGTTACCTGGAAAGATAATCTGTTTGAGTGTATACCAATTTGTATCTTTTTCAATATCTCAAATAATATTTTGCAATAGCAAAAATATATTTGGGCAAATACAGTAATTAGGTCTGATATAATAATATTAATAACAATAATGATGATGATGATGATAAATAATAATAATAACAATATTAATAACAATAATAGGCCTAATAATAATAATAGTAACAATAGTAGTAATAATAGTGGTAACAACATACAACATAAAAGAATAACATTTTTTCACTCTACATCGTCATGCAATACAAAATCACATTTGATTAATTATCAGCTGGCTTTACAATGAACAACTCAATTGCATTTGTAACATTAAAAAAACGATATATGGAAATTATCTTCGGCCATAATATGTCATTTCATGAATAAAACACATAGAAATAAGTATTTTCTTGAGAAAAAAAAAGAAATTAAGTCTGTAAGAAATGTAGCATTTTGTAATATTTGAAAGGCAATGTTTCGAAATGTATGCTGGTTGTAATGATTAGTTTTCTATCAATCGCAGGGTCCAGGCTTAAATCCCGTCACAGCTAGGATCCTTTCTCACTTCTAAAAATGAAAACAAAATCCCCACATAGGCCTAAGCCTTGTATTGAAAGTTAAGATTAGTTCATTTAGTTTAGAGAGACCTCGAGAAACTATGGTCAAACTTGATGATAATTTTACAAAAACATGTACTATCAGTCATAATTTCACATTTTAATTGCTTAATTTCTATATTTAAATAAGTTATTAACTTCAAAGAAAAAATTTGAATGAGAAAAATATTTACCCGTCAATTAAATAGTAACTTTCATGTATTCATTTGCATAGATCATTAAATCAGTTGGTAATAAATTTAAGGATTTCTGTAGTAAATGTTTGTAAATCAATTAAAGCTACTTTTTTCAATCCGTTTTTCTTTGGAAGCTAATAATTTATTTAATCCCTTTAAATGAGATATTCACTTTTTTTTAGGTTCCTGTCTTTTTGACTGATACTGTAGTATATCTGTAACTGATTTGGAATTTATAACTTTCTAAAGCGTCTGAATTCTTGGTATACAGTATTCATTCAACAGAGCTTCTCAAAATCACTATCAAATGTGATTGGCGATGAGTCGGTGGTTCATACTGTGTTTACACGTACTTCAACTGTGTCAATATTTAACTATTTTATAAACCATCATCATAGTTTATTCATTGTTATGACTTCATAATAAGTCCACCTTTGGATCATATATACACACTGGCTATTCATATTTATAACTTTTTATTACCAAAGTTCAGACGCAGGGGCTTATTGTTGATGGCAAAATATATATATTTTCTTTCAGAGATCCAAAGTAGACATACGAGTTAAGTTAGTTAACGCTGCGAATTACTGTACTGTTAAATCTACCCAGGGGGTGCAGAGCTATTTCACGGAACGGCGCTGTTAGCCAATAAGATGCTTGAAGTACATAAGAAGACCGTCGCAAATTCAATGAATTAAGACTCAAGAAGAAAATGTACACTTTACGAATTTGAACACCAAACAAAACCAAAGGAGATGAACACAATACGCTTATCTAAAGAAGAAAGGCGTAATTTAAATTAAATCCGATTGATTGCAGAAATCTATGGAAATAGCTTACGCTTTGAAGGTGTTGACTAAACGCAGCGCGTAAACAGTTTTATCCAATTGGAATAGAGGAAGTTATTTTAAGCTCATTTTGATTTCCTGGAGATGTCATTCTTTGAGAGATACTATCCGCAGACTAAGAATATTATGAAAAACGCTTTTTGCTGTCAGAAGCGACTAAGCTTGACACGCCAGCCACTTATGTCGATCTGAGAGATAGAACATTCACTTAACAAGTAAGCAAAGACATCGAGGGCGAGCAAATCACAGGAGACGCATGCTCCAGATCCCCCCGTAGAAACGCTATAAAAATAAGGGGCTTGGTGACACACTTGAGGAAGGGTCTGTTTGGTGTTCAAGTCATTTAAAACCAAGTGACGCAATTAACCGGAAATAAATCGTTAACCAAGTTTCCTGATCACGACGAAGTCGCGTAAGTCAAAGTGACTACCGTGCCATTGACGATTAGTGGAAACAACATTTTTTAATGGGAAAACATATGAACATGGCCAGTTGGATATGTTTCGGAAATCGGGTACATTTCGATACGGTCTAATTTATCGCAGCGTACGCATCCATTGTGCGCTGGGAACGCGTTACTTGCCACATCCAATTGCGCTCAGACAAACTGAAGTATTCCCTAAATTCATGTACAAATCATCGATATTAATTCTGAGCCAAAACAATAGGAACATGATCCTGAAAATAGGCCTTACCACCTGTTAACGCCAGTATCGACTATAAGTTATAACCGTCAATACCTAACTTCCAAATACAGATAAGAATCTTTTCTATAGGGGCTATTGAATCATTAGGAACAAGTACGAACGTTGTTCAACATCAAATTTAACGACAGGTGAAGAAAAAGCAAAAACATTGACGCCCTGGATTCATTTTTAGGTTGGTTCTATGTCAACCAAAAAAATTCGCTGCCAGTTTTACCAAATTGATTGCTAGCCTATTATTATTATTATTATTATTATAATTGAACAGCGATACTGAACAATATATAAATTGACACATCATCATGGACATAAGGACACTAACCGTCGTCTTCCAGCTATTTGTTGTGGTGTTAGTTTGTGACGCAAAGAAACCAAAAACAAGCGGTAAGTAGCACTAGTATAATTGTAATTAGGCCATTAATAGATTAAAATATATACAATATATATATATAT
>NW_022726550.1:114808-132863 GCF_011630105.1 Anneissia japonica
TACACTACAACCAACCATACAAATTTGTCTCGGTTATTTTTATGTTACTGATTGTCTTGAGTGAGTACAATATGATACTTTTTTTAATTGTTTTTTATCTTTGCCTCAAGAAATTATCTATTTTTTAATAGGCCTAGGCCTATATACATTTTTTAATGTAGGCCTATGGCCTCTCAAACCAACTCAATAACAGCTGTAAATGTCTAGAATGCTGGAGCTTCCGTGGGCTTCGCCCCCTGGACCGCCACCGGCCCTTCGCCCCTGGACACCACCGGGGCCCTTGGCGGCCCCTGGCCCCCAGCTAATGGTGCTCGCTTCGCTCACAAGTGCCCTTTCAGTATCAAAAGAACCCCTCCCCCCAATCAAAATCCTGGCTACGGGCTTGGATCCTCCTAAACAACCACAGATATCGGCTGTGAAGAAGTTTAAGATGTCATTAATCTATAAATAGACAAGATGATATTGATGGTGGTTTTATGGTTAGAACATTATGTTGAAGTTTTGTATCGTCTGAGCTTTCGACCGTACTGCCTTATAGACAGCATTAGGTTTTAGCTTTTGGCATACATATCTTCTTTTAAAACGATTGTATAATTTTGTTGAAACCACTAGTTTTTTTTATCATGCTAAAATATATAGGCCGTCGTCATATTAAGAACTGCGTTTTGTTATAACGCAACGGATATACTCGTTGTAGAGAATAAGACAGCAATATAGGCCTACTCGAAATGACAGATTTAAGTCGTTTGCCCTACATTTAGTTTTGAAATGAAACTCCCACTGATTATTTTTACAAGCTGCTGAAATCGTGAAATTCTTCAACGATTCAGTTAATAATTTCCTGTCTGTTAATTAATACTGATGGGTTCTTTTATTCTCTCTAAGATATTACACGCATGTGTACGCGTGTCCCCGAAATACCACGAATGTATTTTGGTAACGACAACCACAAGCTATCATAAACCTTACCTCTGTATTTTGTCCTTTCATGTTTAATTATCAATATAAATGGAAACAACGATATATTGTTGGAACCTGCTAATGAATTTACTGTAGCATTTTAAGCGCCAATCATTTATCGATATCTGGCTGTCGCATGTTCGTGAAGTGAAATTCATCGTGACACGATGACAATTGGGGTCTTGTCTTTGAATATTAACTCGAGCAATGCCACGAATGGATCATTGTTCAGACGTCACCGTGCTCTGATGCATGTCTCATACATTCCTAGAAGGAAATACACTTCATTTCTAATAAATCATAGAGACAATGATTTTTACATATTATCATTAAAAATTATATATAAAAAAAGGATAAGATGGGTTATAAACGAAATCAAATCTAACCTAAACTGGTCATTTGTATAGCACCTTTATTTACAGATACGAAGCGCTGAACGAGTACATATCCAAGTTAATTACGTAATTATGTCAAATAAAAAAAGAACAGATAGTTTCCATTAGGCATATCAGGTATTACACTAGCTTATCTAAATAGGCCTAACTCTTTCAACAATCGGATGAAAAAAAAAAAAACAAAATAAAAAACAGATGCCATGTGGCGGATGATTTAAAGATAGATTAAAATTTCAATATTTCGTATGGAGAATTTTATAAAAAGGAGGTCAATCTTTTTAATTTTATAGTGCTCTTATTTTTGGTCGCTTACTTCAATATAGGATTTCTTTTATTATAAAACAAACGTATCTTATGGTTAAATAAGGTGAAGGGCTGTCCCATCTATAATAAAATAATAATTTATGGTAATTTAATGTTATATTTATAATTGCGTCTATTAATATTTAAATCAAAACATCCACACCCAGTGGTAATATCTAATAATCAAAGGTCTACACCCCGGCAAGGGCGTAACTAGAGATATTTGATCTGAGCTTTTTGTTGTGGCTGTAATAAGATAAAAAGTAACTTTACTATTGTCTTCAGAATTTGGTAGGCCTATACAATTTTTGTCCAGGTTCACTTTGGAGCCCCCTTTGGACGTGTGTAGAACACCAGTACTTTGCACCCCTAGGAAGTTTGGAGGTAATGATGACTTGATAGGACGCTCCACTTTAACCCCTGCTTCAACTCCCATTCTGATTCAGTCAGAATTGGCAAAATCTCAAAGCGTTAAAATGGCATCATTAATTCCTTTTCAATATGACTTAAAGGAGAGTAACCAAGCTAGCCTACGCTTCATTCCTAAACTTGAGACAAAAGAAAAACAATATTGACATTGGCCTATGATATGCAGTATGGTTTGTTGACCGAAAATGTGAGGATTTGACCACACCGTCGTTGTCGTTTAAAAAAATTCCAATATCTGATATACGGTACCCTAGGGAAGTTAATCGTATATTATCCTCGTTTTCCCCTGATTATTTGTTTAATACGTATTACTACCCATGACATTATTATTATAGTTTAGCACATTCCTCATAAATAATAATAATAATATGATACCGATATGTTATTATTATTTTTTTTTAATGTAACGCTATTTCCGCTTCACACCAATATCAATATCTATGCAGCACTGTTATTTGGAATTAAAACTGGCATAAACATACCACGAATTTTGACGTTGCCTCTTTGAGAAGATTATTTGATGAATTTGCTTGAAACGATGTTCATTAAAACAGTGATTAATTTCTCCTTTCAGTTAGGCCTATCATAAACTGTTGGCATAATATTTTGTAGTGCAAAAGTGTAATACCGGTACGTTTTACTCGAAGAAAAACACGAGGTGACTACACGGAACAGAATTGTGTGTTCTGTTGTTCAAGAAAATCAAGTTATTTACACGATTTGAATCAAACTGTCGTTAGTTGAGTACAGCTGTTTCCACTAGGAGTGCCTACATCCGAAATGTTACTAATATATTCCAGTGAGGGTCGCCTTTTCCATAGACACAATTCCCTGAGCGCATTCTCGTGGGCATTACTCAGGACACGATGAAAAACGCGCGTAGAATATGTGTCGATTCTGCTCAAGTAAACAGAACTACTAGTCGAAATGAAAGCAATTTTCACCTATTGTCGTGCAACTTATCAATTGCCAGATACATTGACAAATTATATTGTCAAATACGGTTTTCTGTGGTTATTAATTTATCAAAGATATCAATACATCTTGTTACATGATGATTGATGTAGAAAAGTAAATAAGCTAGAAAATTGGACTATTATGAAATAAACAAAGACAAGTGCATATAGATGAATACCTTACCCTTAAAATTTAACAAATCCGATTTTCTTTTTAAATTTTCCATTTCAAGTCAACCTCGAACAAATAAAAAAAAAATATATTTGTAATCAATTGCAACAAAATCAAGTGTTTAAAAAAATAAATCATTGTGACTCAATTTTCTTCAATAACGTTATCATAATCGGGTCATCACCATCACCACAAACTAAATCATCTTCAATAATTGTCATTATTTTTACCAACATCACCATCGTCATAATCATATCATATCATAATAATCGCTGCCAACGTCCTCATCATTTGAGTCAATACCTGATATCATAATTATTGTTATATCATCACTACCAGTGTAAGTTCTCTGATATGTATTAACTGTTGTATTTATTGCATAGTTTTTGGCACAAAATGTCTTAAATATTCGTTTAGTATTAAAAAGTATTAAATGTAAAAATACAAAATTTAAATGACAAGGTAGTAAAAAACCTCAATATTGTTATTGATGACATGCCTCATCCGAATGTCCGGATGTCAGCAGGTCTTTCAGTCTAGTTTACTCTTTCTAAAACAAACAATAATTTGTCTAAGCGTAGGCGATGAAAGCAATACACACATAAACTCCCTGGTCCAGTGGCTGTAACCCGCCTTTACGACACCTACGAGAGTTTACCCAAGGCCTAGGTCATTAGCGATTTAGTTGTTAATTTTTGTCGTGTAAATATGATTTATGGACCGTTTGAAGGTAATAAATTGTAATAGATCTCGAGAGATGTGTCTTAGGCGACACGGTACTTTCAAAACCATGAGAACGGGGCACCAGAATACCTGCACGAACTTTGTGGTATAGGCCTGTATCTTTGGGCTCCCTTTTGACGTTGGGGTTCTTTCCCCAGTCCAATCCTCTAGATTTGTTTTAGCTTTATCTTGATCCTGACCTGTTCCGCTTTCAGACACTTAAGACGATTATGAATATCGTGTGTGGTATTTGAGCGACACTAGAAAAATATTTTTACCTGCGAAAAGTGAACTTCCACTTTTTTGACATCGTAACGTGATTTATAGTTCTATTTTATTTGTATGCAGTGTATTACATATTAATAAAAACATATTTATAACATCGTAAAATTAGCTTTTTCTTAAATGTATATAAGAAGTGGGCTTACCATACACAGTCAAAGAATAACAGCAGATGAAATTCAATATTGCGTTTGTCATCACGCAGAGAAGCATGAATGACACGTCGTCGAGATTGTGTCGAGTGTACTTGTTTTTTGGTTATTATTTTTATTGTGACATTGGCCTTACGTTTATTACCTCCAGAATTATGCATCTTTAAAGACCATACTCAACTTTTACTCATTCAATCAAATATTTGCTACACAGTCCAATAATTTTATTTAGGCATAACTGCAAAACAAATAAATAAAACCTCTTTGAAATTCTTGAGTGCAAAGTACAGAGATGTCTATTATATTTGGCTTTAAAATGTTATTCTGGCATAATCTCTTACAATTTCACATTCCTCAAAACACCCTGTCCTACCATCTTGTCTACATCATATTTCATTGTGCCCACACCGAGGTTTTGACGTTCAGTATGACATTATTACTCTTACCTTTGAAATGGAACGGTTGGTACTTCGAGAAAAGTGGATCAGAAGTCTAATTGGATTGTAAATTTAATAACTCAAAAAACACTGCTATGAATGACATGCTTTAAGATATATCACGCACATTAAATCTATTAACAATATGGCGTCTTGTTTGACGCGTGTCTACACGATGTTTTATCGCTTTGGCGCGTTTTCCAACAACGATAATGTGTGGCTAGTGTTCAACATAGGACAAAAGTTATCGTATTTATATTGGAGTTAAGGTACTCACTATTTTTTTTTGTACGGCGGAGAATGAAGGTGGTTGAGTTAATCTGGTTAGGGTAAATAGCAAACACAGGTAAACAGCTGCCCTTACGAAGATACAAGGATTTTTATTTTTCATTAGGTAGAAAGAAGCATTTTTATGAGTTACCGTATTTTACATGTAAGTGTTCGTTAACAAACACACACTCGTCCATTTTATTGGGCGAAAATGCTGATAAACATCCTTGGGACCTAATTTTTATGGTTCCATACCGAGAATTTACATTGATACACTTATTAAAGATTGGTCCTCATTTCAGATTAAGCATATACACCTAAAATAATCACTTTTGATAGATAGGTCCGCTAAAAAATACCTACCTGATTATAAGTAGCTTACATTTTAAAAGAATGAAAACCTTTTATCTTATTCTATTCCAAAAAACTAGCACCAAAAAACTGAACAATGCTACTGTTATATTTTAGCAAAGTAATATTCGCATTCGTTAGGAAACTTGTTATTTGAGATCGCTGAACGTACGAGAAATATTGAGGAATTGTTGAAGAAAACATGACATGCTGTTATGTGCAAATTAAGTTTGAAAATCATGTTGCTTTTAAATGTTACTAATCTCCAGTTATGTAAAAGTATTTGTACAGTGTAAACACCAATTACAAGATAAACATAATATAAGAATGTGATAAAAAATAAAAAGCAGAAAATTCACGGTTTGTGTGACGTCTAAATGCGACGTACGATTCATTTTTATTAAGGTGTGGTGATTTGGATTTTGTTGTGTTATGTGTTCCCCTGACCTCAAGTCTTTGGGCCTGTATTTTAGATAGGCCTACCGTATATTTTTATACGGTATATTTTATACCGTATTTTGAGATAAGCATCAGAAACAGACCCCATGTGATATTTGTGACAAAATAAAACAATATTGCCTCAATCTTTCTTCTAACTATATCTGCGTATAGGTCTGTAATACCAAGTTTTTATATCTCTCTCCGCATTGATAAAGGTATAACAAATCAAATTGATTTAGGTAAAATTTAGGCTGTTTATTATTTTCCCGAAACAATTTACTAAAATGACAAAAGATATAAAAGTATTATAAAGATTTTGTTAACTTCTTAATTAAAATTGTTAAAAATTCCACGGCACATCTTGTAACTATGTATTTTTCAAATATGTTAATAGTATTTTGAAGTTGTACTTTTGACCCTTTAAATTGTAGTGACATTTGCCAGTCATTTCAATTACATTATGCCTAAATATGCCAGTTTCAAGTCAAATTGAATGTCCACGGACCAACATTCATTTATTCTTTTATTCGGTCAAACTTAACATACAAACCACAGAAACATCATAAAATTGGTAACAAATTAAAACAGATGTAGCAATATTGCATAAATAAGAGAACAATTTAGACCCATGTACATAGAATAAAAGTGTAAAAACATTGTAATAAAAAGTAAAAATTATCTAAAAAATAGCATGGACATGGATTCAAAGTAGGTCTATCAATAAATACTAATAATTCTTAATTCGTCATACACAAGTTCCTTTTGCAAAATTACTTTCCTTGGCAAATCATCACAGCATTGTTAAAATCTAAGACATAAACAAATTTAAGACACTACTGTACATTACTATTAATATTACATTAGATTCTTATTTCAACATATACTGTAGTTAGGGAATAGGCCTATAGGAAAAGTAAACCTAGACCTATAGGTCTAGGTTTATATAATTGATAGTAATATGTACCAGATGTGCCTCACTTTTTATCATGTCATAATATACGGTAGATTCTAATAAAAGTAAAAGTACAGTTTAATCACATCATAATGTCTTTAGATTAAATCTCCATTTATTGAATTGATTTAGCACCTGCATCAAATCGCACTTCGTTCATCACTTGTACCATGATGGTTATAATTTAGTCCAAGACTACAATCATAATAATCATAAAGTTGTAACCTTGTATGTTGTGTATATAAACACGTTATTATATTTATTATGCATCGCCCTTTAATTGTAATGACAACTATAATGATCAGAGGGTTAAAGAGACCTAGTTCCATACATGTTCATAAAACAGCAAGACTACCTGGTCTGAGTGTGGTGTCGACATTTCATAACACGGGTTAATTGCAACCCAGACTCTTCGCAACCTGAAATTTTCGTAATCCGGACTTTCATAGCACGGATTTTCCGTAACCTAAAAGTATAGCATCCGGAGTAATAAATACTCAATACCATAATTTTAAGAACTGTGGGGAGCTAGGTGTGGTAGGCCTGTGAAGTGTGAGGATGAAGGGATAATATAGAAAAGGGTACAAACAATTTTTTTTTGGAAGAGTTCCCCAATACTTCCATAACACGTCCATTATGATATACTTTATTTCCAACCCGTGAACTTTCTCCATTTAGGACCAATATAATTACAGGTCTCCCTCCACCACTTCTGGGACCAGAGTTTTCATTTCTTTTCTAGCTTTGGTCTTTAATACGAACATTATTATTATGAAAATGAAAGATTAGAGGTTCATTTGGGGCCAAGAAAGTCCATTTAGACCTAATTATTTCTATCCATCGAATAATAGTCCATTAAGCACTATGAAAATGAATGATTAGAGGTTCATTTGGGGGCCACAGAAAGGTGGTCTTTAATTGGAGGTAGTCGTTAGTTGGAGGTGTTTTATGATGGGGTAAATTTGTTGGCACTTAGTAGGCATGTTCCACCAGTTCACACATGGCACCATCAGGCCATATCTACTTCAAATAGTTTAAACTGTCCACGAGTACACTCCTGTCACCAGAAAACACACACGATTTCACGGCTTAATCCCTTCTGATAGCTACAACAGCATTTACAAGTATTTGCTAGCCGCTAGTTATTTATGTCCCTACAGTAAGCATTGGATACCTATCGTTTGGCTTTGAAAACTTACAACAGATTGTTCACAAGCTTGTTTAAATGATTAAGCTCTAGATTAAGATTCGATTTGAGTGCTGGGTCGCTTACGTTGTCAGTATTCACTCCCCATTATCTTCCTCTCGCTCATAATTTTAAAATTATACCAATTTTCTTCCCACGCGCTGATCAAGCTAGTAGAATACAATTTATTTTATGGGGGAATACAATAGATTTATGTAGTCTCGCATGAGTTTAAGATCATGTTTTATAAAGCACTCATCCCTGTCTCACCGTTTATGAGCGTTTCATGGAGGGGCTGACAAACATAAACGGGAATTGAACCATTGTTTGGCCTACATATATTAATTCATGATATAACACTGTTGTCCACGATGCCATTCCCAAATAGGCCTACGATTATAATGTTTATTGTGCATTCATTTATTTACACTTACATTCTAAAAGGGGGGCGCGAAGTGAGGTGACGCAGGGAGCACTATCGAATAGTTGAATTCCTGCCTCACACCGTGTATGAGCATTTCATGAAGGGGATGACAATCATAAATAGGAATTAAACCATTGTTTGGCCTATTTGAATTTATGACATAATACTTTATTTACTGTTGTCCATGATGCATTCCTAAATGCGAATATTACTGTAGCATTCATTTATTTACACTTTAAAAGGAGGCGCACAGTGAGGCAAGGTGGCAAGCGATATCTAATAGTTAAAATCCTGTCTCACAGTTTAGGAGCGTTTCATGGAGGGGCTGAAAAACATAAACCATTGTTTTGCCTATATGAATTCATGATATAGTATATAATTGGCTGTTGTCTATGGTGCTATTTCTAAATACGACTATAGTGTTTACGGTACATTCATTTATTTACATTTACGTTCTAACTCTTATTCAACAATAAGGTGAGGTATACCGAGCAATATACTGTAAATGATCAAATTGCCAGTCACTCATGTACGCTACTTGAAAATACTGCAAATCCGCTTACTGACTGTGAACAGGTTCAAGTTGTGGTAAATATCTAAAATACTTGACAAAATCTTCGTCAGCTTGTTTCTTAAAATTTCAAATACTTGAGTGTTTCTATCGCTAATGTATTAATCATGATTGATGTGTGCCAAACGAAACGTGCATAATAACATTGTACGGAATAATTCTTTGCTATTTAGTGTATAACACAGAGGCATGATCAAATAAATCCACAGACTTAAATCGACGTGTCAGTTATTCGTTCACAAGTCTCATTTGAGATAGTCCTACATCAATGACGTTGTTACTTTACTGACAAGGGCTATGATTTGCCAAACTAAAAGTTTTTTTTGGGAGTTGTTGGCTCAACGAGCTGTCGTGTTTGAAATAAACAAGCCTACCCTATCTACAATGTTCGTTTAGAAGTCCATTTAGACCTAATTATTTCTATCCATGGAATAATAGTCCATTACGCACTTACGTCTGTGCTAACAAACGGACATAAATGCTTAGGCTATTAAAATTAAATTTGTCGAAAGCACGATCCATGTAAACTTCTCAGGCGAATGCAGAATCTTGTACAAAAAAACCACAGACCGTAAGGCTACAAGATGATATGACGTCAATATAACTCAATTGAATGAAAGGTGTATGTAACTTAAGAGAAATTATTAGAAAATATCACAATTAGATATCTATTATTAACTGCTGTTTATATGAAGACATTTGCACATTTTGTGTTTTACACGCGTGTAGTGGTGAATTGAGACCACAATCACGCTCTTTGCTTATTGTAAATCGCGTAAACATGCCTGGTGAAGTGAGAAAGTTTAACAGTTAATCAGTCAGTGTTCTCAGCGTTGCTATTTTTTCGCAACATCTACATTAGTGAATCTCCTGCTTGAAGTAATTCATAGAAAGGGGTGTTTACAGCGTCAAGTCCTCTAAAACGTGTATTCTTTTACGTAGGCGACTGGTTTAACATTTAGGTTCGTGATTGGCATGTGGTTAGAATTCGTTAACATAGCCTGATTTTGGAGGCACACACGTAAACCATCGAACTCCAAACAAGTAGCTTAACTGCGTTTTCATCTAAAATATAAACGGATTTACGGTACCAAATGAGTTCATGCTTTGTACGTGGATTTAACTATTCAAATCGCAAGAATGGTCACAGGCCAATCAATGTTGGTAGGCCTACCGGTACCCGTTACCAGATCACAGATCCATGTGAATCATCGTGACCAGTAGGACTGTTGAAACAATGCTTATATATAGGCCTATCTAATAGATACATTTCATTACCAATAACGGCAACATTCCAGGGGCGGATCCAGCGATGTACCAAAGGGGTCAAGAAAGGGGAGGGGGAACAAAAGTGGGGCCGATCGAGATAACACCACCCCTAGGGGTCGGGAGGCTCCGAGACGTTTTGGGCGATCAATTTTACTTTTTTTTTCTTTCTTTTTTCCCCATTTTTTGACTTTCCAAAGTCAAAATCCTCCCCTGGGTTCCACACATCGACCAGGAATATCTGACGCTTAATCACTTATTCAGTATATTTTCTATTCCTAACTTGCTTTAAATACGGCAAATAAACCTGGCCAATACAGCTAATACTAGCCTATTAAGAAAAAAAATTATACATAAACGCGTTCACCAAACTGAAGTACATATACAGACAAGCGCCCCCAATCACCAGAAAGATACAATGTTAATGTAATCACATTAATAATTACAACGAATAAGAAATAAAATAATATAAATACATATTTCTTTCCCTATTGTAGGTTGTCCAAAGGGATGCGATTCATGTTCGCCCTTCAACGGCTGCTTGGTTTGTAAACCGAGGTATTTTCTACTGCTGAATAGGATCGGAATGATGCACAAAGGAACGTGTACGAGAACGTGTCCTGGTGGATATTACAGTAGCCATAGTAACCATATTGATAAATGTTATAGTAAGTATTAACCATTAATTAGGAAATTGTGAAGGATCAAACATAATTTTAATTGATTGAGTTAATGAATATTTTAATTTTATTGAAAGCCAGTTTATATGCGTTTGAATTAAGTTTTTGTTGAAGGTGATAGTCTATTTGTGCTAATTGTATTGACGTTTTATTCGTTGAGTTATCAAGTTTATATGCAAAATTAGTTGTTTCTTTAGCAGTACAGTACTGTTCATTGCATCATAATTTATTGCCAACCATAATAATAATAATAATAATAATAATAATAATAATAATAATAATAATAATAATAATAGTGTAGTTTTATATAGCGCACATATCCATCTAATGTAAGATGCTCAGAGCGCTTGATATGTGGACAGGAACTCGATCAATGAATTTTTTCACCCCTAAGGGTCCCTTCGTGTCTGTGCTACCTGGTAACCCGGTACCAGCAACTCTCGTCGTCCACCACAGGGGCTGTCTGTTCAATTACACTGGGGTATCCCCTACTCGTCTGTTCTATTTATCTGTACCAGGCCATAATGTACACTTTTATTTGTCAATTTCATATATTTATATTTGTATGGTTAGTCTACAATATACTTATCTATTTTTATAATTTAATTGTTAATTTTACTTTCAAATTATGTAGTATTATAATATATTTCTTGATAGTACACTTTATAATGCTTACTGTTCTTTCTATATTTGATAATACAACTTTCTTGTTTTTATAGGATCTTGTTCTACCATAAATGTACTGAATTAATAATTTTCCAGTCTATTGGTACGAATCATTATTTGTGGGCTTGATTTGCTTTTTCTGATTGGTATTATATTTGGTTGATGTTTATTGTTCCATAGTCGGCCATTTACTTCCCAAACTTCTTCTTTTTATTTTTTTTCAGAATGCCGCGTAGATAATTGTGATATCTGTTTTAATAAGAGCTACTGTTCCCGGTGTTTATCGACGCATTTTCTATACCTAGGCAAATGTGTAGCTGTTTGTCCAACGGATTATTACCAAGATAAAAAATCTGGCGAGTGCAGGAGAGTAGGTAGGTATTGAGAGGCTATGGGACCAAAAGGTTACAGATATTTTGTTTACATATCTACATACAAAGCTTAAAATGCGCCAATAGTGTTGGGACTGATAAATATGTACCGTACGTTAACGGTGTTGATTCTTATATAAGTAGTAGAAATTCGATCGCAAAACTTCATTCGATTATAAATACTTATTATTTCTTAACGAATCATAAAAAAAACTATTAATAATAAGGAATCTCTATAATAAAATCACTATCTTTTATTTATTCTTCTTTTCAATGTCAAATTGAAAGCTTCGG
The DNA here is from genome assembly GCF_011630105.1 of Anneissia japonica. Lineage (NCBI taxonomy): Eukaryota > Metazoa > Echinodermata > Crinoidea > Comatulida > Comatulidae > Anneissia > Anneissia japonica. Next base: position 127,090 of record NW_022726550.1, read on the forward strand.
CACGAATCCTTCTTTCGAAACCGAGTCTTAACTGGACGGAAGAGATTGTTTACAGACTTATATCTGATCTAAAACCAGTGCTCCTTTCACTTTTTATGTTTAATATTATCTTAACTTTAAACATTAACTAACTTAATTATATATATTTTAGACTGAAATGTCCAGCTTATCACCATCCTCTCAGACGTTCACTCGCAAATGTTATCTGGGGAAGTGGGTTGGTCACACTCTGGTTTCCACTGTGGGATATTCCCATGGCTCTAAAATAGTGGTCTCAATTTAGGACCAGAGGCTGGTCTTGGAAAAATGAGTACCATAATATTACTTCTGTTGAGTTTGTTCTTTTGAAATTGTTTTTGTGCTAATTCACCATAGAAAGGTGTTGAATGAAGTAAAACTAAATGTAAAAAAACATCGAGTTTGGGATACAGTTGACTTGGTTGTTAGGCATGTTGTGGTTCCGTATGTTTCTGCAATCTTGGGTTTAAATATCATATCAATTTAAACAAGTAGGTGGTGGATCTTGTAAAAAAGTAAAATACGAGCATGTCCCCTTTGAAGTTGAAGACACTTAAATCCAAGTTGATGTACACACTTCTTCTTTGGTGTTCTCTGCTACGTTACCACTGTCTTAAGTTTAGGCACTCTCCAATCTACAACCCAATATAATTTTACAGCACTGACTGTCAGGTGTTCAGCTTTTTTATACATTTACTTTATTATACAAGAGCATATTGCTTACTCTTGTTTTTGGGACATTTTCGATAAAACATTTTAAATGATTATGGTATTGTTCTGCTTTTTGACCTGAGGCTATTACAGACGTAGGACTATCTAGTATGTTTGAGTGGTAAATTATTCTTTGTGGTCAATTTATATCCAATACCGGTATGACATATGAATTTATTTTACCATAATTTACAAGAAAATACTCTCTCCTTTATAAAATATGTTGTATCAACTATTTATTTTTTAAATAATTATTTGTTTATACTCTTTAATCTATGTCATTTTAGCTTTATCCTAGTACATGTACCTAGCCTGTTTAACAAAGCGTTGCCTTCACTAGTTTGTGTATTCTCTGGTCGAAATATCATTTGGATAGTATAAATGTAGATATTGAAAGGTTAAAGTGTTGGATTATGTTATCTAAAAAAAAAAAATTAACAAGGCACACCAACATACAAATTATTCCGTAAGTTTACATCTGTACATTAGTTAGCATTTGTAGAATGGTAATTTTACATTATGATTCAAGTATGATAATTACAATGCACTGCCTGAATATATTGCACTCGTTATCGTTCACTCCAGGCTAGCTAGTTCCATAGTCGGCTGACCTGTTATTCCACTAGGACTAGTTTTGGATATCCTGGGACAACTACAGGAAAATGTCGATACTGATGAGCGTATGCCTACGTCGATGTCAGACCTAACGCTACGACTCTTGATAATAAATTAGTGCGTACATTAAATAAGAGTAATTCAAGCCAATATAACACTTGATTTTATTAAAAGTGTTGAAAAATAAGTATATTATGTTTAATTATACCCTGAGATGGTAGTATTTCAAATATATGTGTTTGGGAAGTCATAGAAATACAGGATAATTGTTGCATACATGTAAGCATGTTCACAAACTAGGCCTTACGGCGCCGTGGCACTGATTGTCTAGAGCCTTGTGATCAGCATTACTTAGCATGGCCGGCGGAACCGGGGTGGGGAAAAGATCATGTCTATGGAGATTTTTGTATGATCGGAAAGAAATGCAAGAAAAGAAAGAGGGAAGAAGAAGGAGAGGGAGGGAAAAGAGATTGTTTATCCAGTCCCCGACCGAGTTAGATTTTCTCGCAATTCACATTGGCGGATCTGGGGAAAAAACGAAAAAAAAAATTGAATTCTAGATCCAACTTTTCAGGACCCGTGAGCTGAATATTTTTTGTAACATTAAGAAAATTAGGAGTCGGGAAAGCTCATTACCCGCTATCTAGGAATCAGCATTTTTTCGGGGAAGGACCCCCGACCCCCATTTATTATTTAAAAAAAAGAATACGTATGCAACGTATATATACACCAGTACACACATAATAGGCCTATTTACTATAATAAGAATGAGAAAAATTTACCTGACCGTTTTCAAGGGGAACACCTTGAATTTTGAAGAACTTAAAAGTCATTGAAATAAACTTCAGAAGTCGGGAAAGCTCATTTCCCGCCATTTAGAAATAACATTTTCCCGGGGAAAACCCGAACCCGCCTTTCTCTTTGGGGCTCATTGATTCATAGAATCGTTTTCAAGAGGGGGAAAACCTTGAATTTTGAAGGACTTAAGTCATTAAAAGGCACCTCAGAAGTCGGGAAAGCCCATTTCCCGCCATCTAGGGGTTTTTTGTATGCCTACTTCAGAGGAAGGGAAACTGTAGTTTACTGGACACAGTGCATTTAATTTCAACGTTGCTGACTGCAAACTTGTAAATTCTATATTTTACGACCAAATCTCCAGCGACAGTTGTTTAAAGAGGCATTAGATGTTAAAGACATACCGTAGACCTACAGATGGTTTGTTTATTTAATACTTTACACGTTAAAATGGTAGAAAATTTTTAATATTACACTATGTGGCTGATATAATTATTGATACATTATGTGCATACTACCGTATCAAACATTAGTAGTATTATGAGAGCATCCTATTAATAATTATCGTTAATTACAACGGCATACTAATAACATAGGTTTGTCTAAAAATAGACATAAATTGTCGAATCCATTTATGAATTCCTTGCTCTACGGATTAGCTTAAATGGGTAATCAATGATTGTTGTAGCTGCATGATTATTCTGTTGGTGATGATGGTGGTTAACTACATAAGTAGGCCTATTCTATGGCTATTTTATTTTAGAAAATCAAGATCATTAGTACTAATCTAATTGTAGTGGTCTTAGTGTTTTGCTAACAATTTTCATTCCAAGGTCAACTCACCACGAAGGGAAATGACTTGCAAATTTATTAATTGAAGGGTAATTACTAACCACTAATTGTAATGAGCAGTGTCTTAAAATTCATTAATAGCTCCTCTTAAAACTTAAATAATTAGATGATACAAGTGCATCAGTCAAGGTCTCCTTACTTGTTTCCGGTAGAACTTAAACTGTCCCCTGTTGAAAACGAAGTGCCGTAAAATCGTTTCACAACGGTAGAAAAATCATACCTTTCATCAGCGACTGACTCAGTTTTTTTTTTTGTATAGACCAATGTTACAAAGCATTAAACTATAATTGACAGCACACTTCAGCTATTATTCATAATTCTCTGAACTATTATAAAACAAGAAAGGATCGTTTTAACACATGAATTAAAAGGTGATTGCTAAAGCGCCTTGCCGTCGACTTTGTTTAGTTTGCACATCTAAAACAATCAATCATTCAGTGATTGTATAAAGTGAGCTTTATTTACTATAATTGGTTGTCATAAAGCGCGTAGTGTCATTTATAGATAATAATTATACACGTGAGTTCGGTAATACTTTCAAAAACTTTGGCTTAATGCAAGTCTAACGACTGACTGTCAGAGAATTACTTTTAGCCTGAAGTTTCAAAACAGAATAAACGCAGCGTATCAGTCCGTCATTCCGAGAGTGGCTAAACTAGGCTATTTCGCTCCAGTTCAACAAATGAAGAGAAAAGATTCGCACAAGTTGAGTTGAAATTATGTTCACTTAAAGTTAAGTTGATTAGCACAAGCTAACCCTCAGGTTATATGCCTACAGCCAATTTAGCCTACAGTCTAGCAATACATTTTTCTTTTTTTAAAAGAACACATTTTATAAGAAGTGACTGAGGCTGAAATTGCTTAAAAATTAAGAACAAAATAAGAACAAATTGAGGCTGAGGTAAAATGTCCAGTGAAATTTTTATTTAAAAAACTAGAAAAACTCAAAAAATATATTTGTTTATGTGCAGTAGATGTGACTATGTAATACCCTCTATATTACAGTACAGTAGGTGTACCTCTTGTAATTTGGGGCCATTTTCACAGGGGCATTTTTTCTGGGAACATTTTTTTCAGTAGCCTTTTTTTCGGGGCCATTTTTTCCAGAGCCACTTTTAACTATATTCCAGTACAGTGTATACTGGTACAATAATTTGTATGTCGGAAAAGTGTGTAATATAAAAACAAAATAAGAACATTTTGAGCCTGAAATCGGCCAAAAAATAAGAAAACTGAGCCTGATTTGCTCCAACAAATTCTACCGGGTGTTTCCGATGACAAGAAATAACTCCTTTCGTCGAGGAACTTCTCCGATTAAAATAGTCAAGCTTTTCCGACGAATGCGTAGGTCTAGTGTATCACCTGAGCTCAGCACAGACTTTGGGTCGAGTAAACTTGAAGTCGAGTTGATCTGTTTCTTTCCCGACAAAAGGAAGCTCTTCTCTTACCTATCCCACCTAATTAATGAGTTACAGTTATGCGAGAAAATTAGATTTCGATCCATACATCTAATGCGGTATAGCTCCTTTGACTATAAACTATACTATCAGTGGCGGACCGTAGGGTAAGTTGCAGTATATGCCAGGGCCTGCTAGTGGGAAAAATGAGAGAAAAACATAACAATATTAACTTAGCTATTTCAAAGAAGCAATCAGCACGAAAAAGTAACCTTGGTTCAGGAGATTGTGCTAAATCTAAATAAAAAGAAAAAAAAAAGTACAATATTTCTGTTCTGTTTTCGCTAAGGTGCACTTATTTTGTAAATTCAAATTAAACTGTATTGCAATCGAACATATGATTGGATAAGACAATTTACAATACATTTAAAATATCAGAATCCGTATTAATCAGAGCATAATGACAATCAGATAATAGACTTCAAAATTAGTCAGCATGTTATCATCTAAGTGTAAACTGATAAAGACAAAAACTCCGGCCATGTCAACCCTCCATCCCTCGTGGTTTAATGCATATTGAAAAAAGGTATAAAAAGACGTTGGAAAATTACTAACTTGCCACCCTTTCGATTTTTTTAATTACTTTCAGCTTCTCTAAAAATATATCACCCAGTTATTCATTGTTGGGATTTGGGTACGTGATATTTTCATAAATGACTTCTCAATTAGACAAATCCGTCCCGATGCGCGACCTTTGTTTGCACCCACGAGAGGCCTACGACTATATGACAGTGTAAAAATCGCCAGTTAATATAAAAAAAGTTGGGTGTACTCAAGTTCAAACAGGTTTTTGTTAGTTTCAGAGCTTTTTCTATGACTTGGCTGTAAATGTTACATTATGTTAAACGACTGTAATACAAATTTGAATAATAACATTCAATGTTTAAATTATTTATAGGCCTACTTTATACATTTACTGTTAAAGTAATTGATGAACTTTTAATAGACTAAACAGTAGAAAAAACAAAAAAAAAAACATCAAAAAAAAAAAAAAAAACAAAAAAACAACTATTTTTCACACCAAATAACTGAAGCATAATGACTGTAGATAAAAAACAGTTCCTTATATCCCGAGCAGCGTAGGGTGGCTGAAAACTCAAGCATATGTGTTAATAAGCGATCATAAAGACTAATATTTATCCCGACCAGGTTAGGAAAATTGTTAATAGAGTAAACAGCATAGTTATATAATGTTTTGAAAATGATGTTTTGTTTACAGTCATTTAGTGGGTGGTTGAAACATTTATTCGAGGAAAAAATAAACGAGGCGTTTAATTCCAATTGCGGCTACGGTAGGGCGTTTATTATGGTGGGGGATTTATATAT
>NW_022726550.1:133584-145116 GCF_011630105.1 Anneissia japonica
TGCCAATCGACAATAAAATTAAAGTTTTTCAATTTAAATTTATGCATAGAATCGTTTTCACCAATGTAAAATTGTTTAAGATTGGTCTGGTAAAGTCTGAACTATAATCTTTCTGTAATAAGGAAAAAGATCATCTCTTACACACGTTTGTCGAGTGTAGAATCAGTCTTCCTTTGTGGGAAACTACTAAAGAATTTATCTTTAATGAAACTAATACAGTAATTAATTTTGACACAAAAAGTATCTGCTTTGGAGAGCCTGATTTACCACCAATTGTTAATTCTTTCATATTGTTCACTAAATATTATATCTATAGCTGTAAATTACAAAATATAATTCCTCATTTCAAGGATCTAAAACTCAGACTAGAAAAAATATAAAGATGTACTCAGACTCTTGAATTGATTCTCCCTACTGTATTGTAAACTCAATGGCATGCTTATTATTATTTCTTCTGTTTTGTTATTGCTGTTGTTGGTATTATTGTTGTCATTATTATCAATGACAACAATGATGACAACAATAATAATTTGTTTTTCTTGTACAATTGTATTGTATTATATTGTTATGTCTATTTTTTATTAAGGCTTTTTATTATTTTTTTCTGTTAAATGTTATGAATGTATTATTTCCCTTAATTGCGGTATCCACTAGATACGGGTGTCCAAAAGACTACGGTATTGATTTTTGCATGCTGACGTCGCAAGCGCATCGGTCCATCCAACGTTAGTGCCGATTCCCTCAGTCTGCCACTGACAATCAGCAGTCAGTGGGGATGGATTTGATGTGCAACGGTCACTTATCTCTAAAATGATAGCAGGGGGTGGGGGGATTGCTATAAGCCGTCTTTAGACGGTCTTAACGGTTAGCAAGCTATAATCGTGACGTTACTACAGTCTATGATTCTAGACCATTACTATACCGCAGTCTAACCAGTTAGCCGTCTTAAACTTTAAATCCTACTCGGAGGAGGCTTAAAAGGGTCTTAAATCATTTTCATCATGGCGTTCTGCTGATTAATTCAATGTCAGTGCAATGGCAAGACCAGGCCCAGATCGTCAAAGTCGGAGAATCGAACGACGAATATTCCGCACGCTTTTCAGCGTCTGTAAAAATAGGTCTGCGTTTATTTACGTTCATTTTCGATACATTTGCGTGCGTCAAGCACGCATGACGTCGCCCTCAATCTTACGTTACCAGGGAGTATACTCTTTTAATACTTTTTAATAATAAATTTAAATTTAACGTAATGATTATTTTTCAAATCATCTAACCATCCGATGCGACTGTTAACTTCCTTGTTAGTGATGATCGACGTCATATCTATATAACAATGCGACAACATAATTTAAACAAATGCTAAGAGAAACTTGTCTAAACTGGTACGTCACTTAAACCCCCAACATGGCATCGGTGACTTCACTTTCTTCTGTACAATGATTGGCCGATGAGCAATCCAGTTACTATTTAGTAGATAACTGTGGCAACCGTCGGTGACGTGTGCATACCCGGCTACCGGCTTACGTGTAATAGGCTCTACACGTACGATATGGTACCGTACATTATAACAGACAATTATCTGCATTCTATAAAATGATGAACTGATTTAAGCGGATTTAAGAACACATAAGGTTAGCATAATAATTTCAATTTAACCATATTGGGTTGAGGTGTATGAAATTCTGTAGACAACATTTTATCTTGCAGTCGATTGTGAGGTCACAGATTGGAGCTTATGGGGGCCGTGTGGCAAGAATGGGAAATACTGTGGTTACAAATGGGGGCTGCAAACTCGAACAAGAGATATTATAGTAAAACCTACGCCGAATGGGAGTGCCTGTCCGATTATATCAGAGAGAAGGCAATGCCGATTGAAGAGGCGACGTTGTTCAGGTACGTCCGGTATTGTATTGTACATAATCTTCAAATCGCGGAGCTAACATTTGTCTTACGCTATCACATTAAAGAATCAAGGCAGTTTAAGGCAGGGGCGCCGCAACCTACAGCCGTAATATAGGCGTTGGTTCAAGATGCAGACAATGGTTCTGGTGGTAGAGCAATTTCTCGGATAAGGGCTATAAACTGTAGGCCCAATGTACACAATATCTCGTGTGCACTGTAAGAAACCAGTATCTCATTTGAGACAAGTATTGGGATACTCCGGTATATTGGTGTACTGACAACCCCTGTGGTGGATAACGGGAATCATTTGGTACCGGTTTACCGGTGGCATAGACACGAAGGAACCATTAGTAGGGGCGATGAAAGTCACTGAACGAGCTACTAATCCACACTTCAAGCACCATGAGCATCGATCGATACCGGCGATATACAAATCTACACTATTATTGTTATATTATTATTATTATTATTATTATTATTATTATTATTATTATTATTATTATTATTATTATTATTATTATTATTATTATTAGTATTATTATTACAATTATTACTAGAGAAGCTCACTTTACCTTCGTGTAGATTAGATATTTTTTGTTTACCTATGCCAATCCATTCATCAACTCTTCATCATCTTCACATCATGTTCACTCTTTTATACAACATAGCTTATAATGACATGTTTCTTTTTTCAAAAGTAAAAATGTTCGAAGTAGATACGCCATTGCATAATGACCATTAACATCACCCGATATTATTATGTTTGTTCTCACCAGACACGTTTCCAAATGCTGTAGATGATAAGGACAATAATAAGAGGAAAGATGGAAAGAAAAAGAAAGGAAAGAAATCCAAGAAAAACAGAAGACGAAATAAGAGAAAAGATACACGTAGAACTAAGTCGAAAGATAGATACTTAAACCCAACATTGAAATACCAACCAACATTCGAACGTCTTGAAGGATGGGATATGAGATAACATGGTGCGGAGGATAAGTGCTTAGATTGGAATTTCAATAGACTTTTAAAAATTCGTTTAGGCGCATGGACCAGGAATCTAAAATAGCGATATTCATCGCTGTCAAATTAAATGATAAGTGGCAATCCTTACACAACATTATAATGCTCACCTAAGCAGATCCAGGAAGGAGGTAGAAGGGGCCAGAAAGTCAATTTTACAAATGAATGGTCAAGACTACATCAGTCCCGCCATGGTCGCGACTGAAGTACGAAGGTTTAGGTCTATAAAGTTTTGAGTCCATACTGCAGAATTCTTCGTTCGGCAGGATAGCATCTTGCCCACCAATATATCTCCACTGTATTTGGGACAGCTTCGCTGAAATTATCATCCGAGGCGCAGAACAACTTGTGGCTATGGCTCAAATATAATATTTGATGTAGACTGAATGAAACTAAACATAAAATATATGCTGCTATACAAGACCACGTGACTATGACTGCCGATTTTGGACCCGTACTGCGACTTTAATCAACATGTTAGGATAAGTGTTAACGGGAATTCATAACAAAACTATCTACTATATTGTTAATATAGTTAATAATGATTGAATATGGGCCTATATATATATATATATATATATATATATATATATAATATATATACATATATATATATAATATATATATATCGATTGATTAGGCCTATATATATAATTCATTTTTATTTCCAATATATATTTGAGAAAATAAATTATCTTGTAAGTTATTTATTTTTAAACATATAATAGTTGTAAATACGTAACTTCATTATTTTGATTAACAGCCCCCTCTATAATTATGCCTACATTTTAAGAACTGCTTATACGACTTAATGTACAGAACCACTCTGTGAGTATTTATATATTATCTAAACTCACCTGTATTTGTCTGATTTTATATTTTAAACTGTAGCATACATGAATTTATCATGTTTGATATCATTATTATTTATCATAATAATGTTCTGAACTATGTTTATTTTCTTTTAGAATGGATTTATTCGGTGTAAACACTAAGGATATCCCACCAAAGTCTGAAGAAGACCTATTTCTAGTTGGGTCCTTAGAGCATAGTGCTTACAATTATCACAACTACATACTCAATTGCATTAATATAAACGTTTAAATAATATTATCATAATTAAAATATCCTTGTCGTTTATTACCACATTTGCAAGCATTGGTTGTCAATCAGGAACCACGCTTTATAAGATGATTATATGTTAAGTGTGAGAATGTCAAATTAAGCATTAAGTTTAAACAGAAAATACATGATAATATTTAAGTGCATACATACACAGCGTTTCAAGAGTTTTTCGAAGATTGTATAGTTTTATGTCGATTAAATATGACAATGATCAATTAATGATTTTTCTTATCATTTATTAGTAAGGAACTTCGACACCTATGTGATATCATTCGCAAAGCATGATCGATTAGTATCCTATAAAAAGTTCCACAAGTATCAAATTACTATAGGCCTACCGTAAATGCTCGCGGCGCTTATACTTTTTTGGAGGCTTCGGTGCTGCGCTTATTCGAGAGCCGCACTAGACCTGATAGGTAGGAAACTCACAATCACACGAGCATCGGCTTTGCGAAAAGAACAAATTTGATAATGAAATCTAGGAGCGTTTAGAGATATAGTAAGCGAAAATTACACCTCCAAGAAAGGAGGCGAAACAATTAGGATGTTAGAGTAATGCGCGTTAAAACAATAAATTAAGGAAAACTTTAAATCCTTCGAAATGAATGTTAAAAAAGTAATTTTCTAAACGATCGACGCGTGGTTAAAGGGTCCTGGCACTATTTAACTTAACTTCTTTAAATACTTCCACCTAATTATCTCTCAGTTATCCAATTGTTTAGGGTTTCTGGAATGGCTTCAATGTGGCGAAAAAATTGCAATAAGACATACAATTCGCGAGCTCTGTAGTGTTGGTATAAATGCAAACGGTGAAATATTTATGCCACACGTCCTCTTATATTCATAAATGTATAACATCAATTAGTTTGGAGTTAAGTAACCGACCATGGCAATAAAAGAAAATTAAGAATCTGATGTAAAACTATGTGTACAGTACTATTATGCCTATGCGATTGAAAATCATTGACTGAACGTTATGTACGTCGACTCAAGTGCCGAGAAAGGATAGGCATCATAAAAAAGGTGATATAGTGAAGACAATTTTCGTCAGCACATACATTGTTAGCTCTGGAGAAATCTCTAAATTCAAATTGATTTCGCGCCAAAGCTAAGTACACCCTATACCTAAACAATAATGACCACAAAGTACAAATTTCAAAATCACTAATTTATCAACTTATATCAGAATGATGTATATAGTCGTCGTTATATGTACAGTAAAAATAAAAGTCAACATACTACATATTTTAACTGACAATGCTAACAGTCAGGTAACTTCTTCGGTCACCATAACACCGAAATACTTTTAGTCCCACGAGGTGCTTCGACCTTCGATTAAACAGGGAAAAAATCATCAAAGCACAATAGGGATACTAATACTATGAATAATTTTATCATTTGAAAGGATATTTACCAATAATTCAAAATACTACACTTCGAAGTTGCTAGTCTAGTCAACCAAAGCATAAGGCTAGCTAATGTAAGTACAGCTGCTTAGATAAAGCAAGGAGAGCCAACACATACAGTACATACTAAAACCATTTATGCATAGGCCTACCCGTGCTCGGCACGGTGTTGAATGTGTCGAGAAAGGTGGTGATCATGTACATTGTTGAATGGGGAAGTTGAAGAGGCAATCGTTCCGATGTTATGGTTACCATGTCATTATTTTTCTGAAGGACGTCTTTGTAGTTAATGTTTTGAGTGTTTTTGCAGCACACTGTAGTCCTTGTGGGGAATTATTGTGCAGTGTCATCAAGGGTGGATCCAGAATGTTTCAAATGGGGAGGGGGGCGCACAACAGTTTCAGAATAATTGAATAAGCGAATAGCACATATATTGCGTTGAAATTTAAAAAAAAATAGTGGCAAAACGGGGCAAGAGTCCTTCCAAGTGACGTCCCTCTCACCACTGGATCTTCCCCTGTTGCTTTGGGCTACCCTCTTGTAAGTGAAAGTACAGAAATATACAGCAGGCCTAGCCTAGTTGGGCATAAGAGAAGTGTTTGTCTTGAATCAAGGTGGATGCATGTAAGGCTTATCCGAACCTACTGACATTCAAAAGAACCCGTAATTTAAAGGTATTGATTGGTGGAGCTGGCTTGACCCTATCTATTTTAATGTACTATCCAAATCGACCCCGATTCGAGAGATAAAGGATAGGCCATAGGTATGCTAACTACAGCTAAGCCTAGCCTAGGTATAGGCCTATCTGTGATCGACATCATCATAGGCTTGGGTAGGCCGCGCCTAGTCTGGAGAGCCTAGGGCTGTGCCTATAGATAGGCCTGTGTAAGGCTAGCCGGTATGGTTAGGCCGAGGTTATATCATCATGGCTTGTGCCCAGTGTATCTTTATTTTTACCTGATCGACTTCTAAAACATGCCATTTATTGCTGATGTTTTGTGCCATAAAACTACAATACATCCAGTATAATGCAAAATGGGTACTCCGAAGAGGGAACATGCTTGTCACCCATTTTGTTGACGAACGTGAGAAGTACTGGGCGGTGACGTAATGAAGCTGCGAAACATAGGCCATATTCGACTAGTCGTTCTTCGTTAACCCACGCCCACCTGCGCAGTGGTAAAATCACGAAGACGACCTGTAATAGAAAACTGGTAAATACTCGACAAAACAAAATGGCTGCATAGTTACGGCGATGCACGCTGCGTAATCAAGGCTGCTTCGGATTGTGGCAGTATGGGTTTTCGTATAAAATGTTTTCATCCAGTTTTTGAATTCTGTTAGCCTACAATTATATTTTGAATTTGTGGGTAAATATTATAATTTTTATTTTCTGAAATTTAATCTAAATTATATTAACGCAAATGTTGTTGTGCATAATTTAACGCTGATTAACGCATTCTGGTTACGTTAATTTTCGTTGTCAACGAAGTCTTTTTACGAACCAGTCGAATGAAAATAATACTCAACGAAAATTCGCACTCAACGAAATGAACCAGTCGACTAAGCTTAATGACTAGTTTTTTCACGGCCTGACTCGATAATTTTTAGACCTGAGCATTGCAGTACAGAATAGATGTGATTAATTGTATTTACGTGACGTAAGCAACTTTCGAAACAGGTACTTTTCGGTGGTTTTTTGATGTTTTTCGTTGTTATCCAATATCCAGCCTTAAAAAAAGTAGCGGAATGTGGTCGTGACATACAGAAGCACCAGTGTATGAGATATGAGCACATTCCTCAGAGGAGATAGCGGAAGTTACGCGGTGGCGATTAGTAGAATTAATAGATTAGTACGGTATTCAATTCAATGGTGCCGAGCAATCATACGCTCAGAACTTTTCCAGCGATAGAGGGCGATGTGTGAAAGTTTCCTGTCGGCATAAACTTTCAGCGTTAAAGATGTTCATACATGCAAATGGTGGAAATAGGGAAAGTGGAATTATCGTCAGATAGGCCTAAATGATGATCGGTTCTTTGCGAAAAGTTTATTTTTCTGTTTTATGGTGGAAAAATCTTGTGTATAAGAACAGCATTGTTCTGATATGGGAAAAGTAAAATTATATTTGATTAGCAGTTACTATTTGAATAAATTACGAAAATGGCCGCCCTCTATAAATGAAATTTATAGAGGGTGGCCATTACATTTTGTTTAACATGGATGCAGAAGTAACATGTGATCATGATACAAAACCAAGTACAAGATAAGTTCTTTGTATACTTCTTTATTATTATATCTCAACTCAACATATTCCTTTCTCTCATTACATTAACGAACACAGTTCAAAATTACAAAGTCAGTACAATAGACTACGTTTACTATCGAGATACATCTTGTTGGTAGTGAAAATAATACATTTTTCATTTTCATGAACTATATTGGTCTATCTAAACCGTGGACTGTCAAACATACATTACAAGCAACAGACACACGATTCTCTGCCAGAATCAGTAAAATGTTATAAACTAATACATCTGTATATAGCTGTTATTACTTACCATCTCGCAATAAGATGTCGTTCCAATAGGTTTTTATGTAGTTAGATAATTTCTTTACCGAAATAACTTAAAATAATTGGGTTTACCTAGCATTAAAAGACACCAACTGCTTAATAAAAGCATAATTATTTGGCATTGCATCTGTTGTATGTTAGGCCATATCTCATATTTAACCATTCACTGTACGTACAGTAGTGTGATACCCTATAATCCTTAGGGAAAATGCTTAGGAAAATGCATCTGTCTACTCTACTCAATAATATTGTGTCACAAAAATTGCAGAGCACTTTTCTTGAAAGCACTCTTTTTTTGTCAAACTTTGTTCATACTGTGTGTGACCTTTGTTTATGAACTCTCGCACAAGTTGACACTACCTATGTTTAACGTACATTGCTCTTCATTATCTTACTTAAGCCTGCTTTGCATTAGAGTAATTTATCCAACGCAAGGCCTAATGTCAGTCACCACTTGAAATTTTAGTGAACATAACTGTGCATTACACAAGTACTAAATCAGAGGCAAAAAGTATGCAAATATTTGCTGACACGGCCTGGGGTACACACGCCTCGAGTCGCAGCTCAAATGACAAGATTTTGCAAGAGGGGTTGGTAGTGAAACAACCGCCGCGACTTGCGCTAATTATCTTACGTGTGTATTTTGAAGCGCACTATAAATTTAAACCAAGCGTTCGACTCTCACAAAGTAACGATAGGCATATTGTAGAGGGCGATGTTTGGCTTAGAGCAGGAGTTTTAACTGTACAGTTAAAAACCCGTGTGCAAACACATTAATTTAATCATAGGTTATTTACTTTTTTGAATCATTATTTGGTTTTCAATACTAGATTAGTTATACTCCAACAACTGTTTATTAAGCGATATTTTCATCTCAATTACGTCAACGAATAACTAAGCAATATTATTGTAATACTGTTGTGAAAGCGACTTTTAGTAAGGTACTAATGTAGTTCAGTTTAGAATGGTATGATACAAATTCTTTCAGATACGACCACACTCAATCGTCAATTACTAGAAGAAACTGAATGATGTTCTTAAACTGCTTCCTTTTGAGAACTTGCGCAGTGATTTACCGTATGTGTACGTAGTGAAAGGAACAAATCTTTTACAGAAAAAAAACAAAAAACAATAATTTGAATGCTAGAAACTAAAGCCGGCCACACACTACGCTCGACGGTCTTCGCCAACGCGATCCTCTAGATAACGCACGCCACAACGCGAGCGAAACAGATCGTTTTTAATGACGATTCGGTTAGACTGCCATCGACAATCTACATACGGTGTCGCGTCGTCTAAGGCTTACAGGGAGCGGAATTGGATTCGTCGGCTGACGGTCGTACGATCGACAGTCGTACGACGCAGTGAGTGCCCGGCTTTAACCACCAAGATACATCTGAATTCAAATTTCCGACCAGTTTTACCGCTCCAATGGTATATCTAGGCTTATAAATTTAATATAAGTTGCACCATCAAACATAATTATGTCTACATGAAATATTTCTCGTCAAACGTACATAATTCATATACATAATTCTTTATTATCCTAGGCTACGTTTCCCTTTACCAATATTATACACAGCTTCACTTTAAACGTTGAGTAAAATTGTATTTCATAATCTGTAGTTTGATTATTATATCTTATGAGCTCCAACTTTAATTTCATACTTCTCATCAGATAAGAAATACGATTTATAGAAAACAAAGTATGAGAGAAACCCAACTGACGAGGCCAACATAAAGTAAATACATTTCGTAGACGTTGTCTCCTCGGAGGAAGATCCGTACAAATAATTGCCACCCAGAGAATCCAATTTATCAGTAAATTATTATAATGTGATCAAGTATGCTACAATCAGTTCGCTAATGAAGCGACGCAAGAAATTAACTTTGGCTTTAAAAAGGTAACTTTTCTTTATTATTATCATTATTAAGAATAATAAAAGTAACAATAATAATGTAATACATCAGGCTTATTATATATATATATATATATATCTGTCTCTTATACACGACCTATAGAACCACAAGCTGCCCCGGTGATCATTATCAAAATGTGAAAAACTTTGTAGTACCATGGTGTTACGTCCCATTTTATTTTCAGATGGAACCAACATGGCCAGACGAATGACAGCATGGTACCAGTGAAACTTCCTATAAGTCCCATTAAGACACCAAAATGCGGAATGTAAATAGCTAAGACAAGAGTGAACACAATCGGCAGGCTACGTAGAAAAAGCGCCCACACATGTAAATATCCGTCCTGGGCAAAGCATGACGGGAATGGTGTCGTCGGCATCCCCTGAAATAACGCCCTCTCTAGCAATTCGACAGCCGCGTAGTACGGAAGAGGGTACGATAATAACGCCTTTATTACAAGGAAAATATTCACGAAACCCTTAAACATTTCTGATGTTAGGTTTTCTGTGATGACATCACTGGTGTCACGCCCCCAAACTAAAAAACATAGGTAGGCGAATAGCATCTTAAAGAATCCTGCGGCTGCATGAGTCCAATACATCATCTTTTTGAACTCTCCACGATTCGACATACTTCCTTCTAAAGTTGGCAAGAAGATATGAGATGTATAACTGAATATAACTATCCCGAGAGAGACTGGGAAATCATGGATACTAATGCGGTAGTCGACCTCCTTCCACTGCCAATTATTAGCTTTCGTTAGGCAATAGCCCAGTATAACAACATTGATAATAATATGTGCAACAGTGCATCCAAAGCTAAGTCGGGAAACGGCTTTCAAATTAATAAGAAATGCGCACGGTAGTACGAAGAAACAACAGATAATCGTCCAGCTTTTTAGCGGGAAAGAAGTTTTAATTGTACTGTCCATAAGATCGCCACAGAGAACAAGGTACAGAATACAAGTCATGATAAGTTCTATGAATTGGGCGGTATACACTATTCGTGCGGCGAATCTGGCGCCCCATACTTCTTGGGCGATTTCAACATAGGTCTCACGAACTCGGATTTTCTCCCCTGTAACAGGATCGACGTCATAGAGACATTCAACCAATAGAAGGCCTGTGTAACATGTTATGACTGCGGCAAATAGCAGAAAAAATAAACTCCAATAACCTCCATGAAGTACGGCGTACGGTAGTGCAACCAAGAACATACCCTAAATAGAGAAAAGGAGAGAGAAAAAGGTATCGTATAAAAACTATTATAGGTACAGTTTTTTTTCTTTTAACGAATGGAGTCAGAAATATTTCGTAACACAGGTAAACATAATATGTCAACAAATTATTGGCAAGTGATTGGAACAGTGCTCAAATAAAGTGATACGATGTTGATTTACATAATAATATTTATATAATATAAAAATATAAATGTATATATATTCTATATATAATATCTTTAAATTTTGCTTTTAAGTTTGTTTCTTTATTACTATCGTATCAAAACATTAGCTAGCTGGCTGATTTGTACATTTATGGTGTTTCATGCTGCAATAACAAAAATGGGGGTGTAATAATGCATATAAT
>NW_022726550.1:145652-170406 GCF_011630105.1 Anneissia japonica
TATACACACACACACACACATATATATATATATATATATATATATATATTCAATTCAATTCAATTCAATTAACATTTATTCAATTAATTAATAAATACATCAAGTGATAAATAAAGTGGACAACATTAAAATTAATTAATTATGATAAAAAATAGAAGCAAAGCTATATATATCGGTGTGTGTGATCAAACACTATGCGTTTTATTTTATTGTGCAGTTACAGTAGCTTAGCATCTCAAACCAACGGAGTGGAAGTAAGTTGATATTAAAAGATCGATATTAGTTTGATTATATCACCTGTTCTTACAGTAACACTGTATCAACCGCACGCGCAGCCGGTCCGCCTCTGTGCATCCAGAGAGACACGGAACAATTATCGAACGCGAGGCCTAGTCGTGTAATTTGATTTTACTTTGCTTGCTTGACCACTTTAACAGTGTGAAGGTAACGATGGTAATAATAGATAACATGTAAGGGAATTTACTTGTCAAACGATGTTAATTGTCTGCAGTGGATAAAATATCGATTTTGTTACAACGAATCCAGAAGTAATCTGGAAATCTACTCCCATACAAACAAAGAAGGGTTATGAAAACGTTACACTTTCCGAATCCGACAGTTTAAATATAGTTTCTTATTGCGCATTGCGTCTGCATACCGCTTAAGATACCTAGTGGTTATTGTATTTTCAGATTGTCCATTATGCCTAAATAAATAATCAAAATATTAACCCTCTAGATACCGTCTTCGACTGTAGTCGAAACTGACCTCAAACCGAAAATTCCCATTTTCGACTGCAATCGAAATTTAGTGACCAAAAAATGTGGTTTTCAAATTGCTCTTCTGTTTTTATTTTAGCTCCAATACGTCAGAAATTTTGAACACGCATGCGTGAAGCTTTCTTTTTTCGAAATCTGTGAAGAACTCACATGCGCTTATACAAAAATGTTCAGAAATATCAATTTCTATTATATTATATATTATATTATATTATATTATGAATAAAAAATCCTACAAATATAAATTATACATCAAATGAAAACTTATTCTATAAGCTTTCTTTGTTTTTGAAACATTTTTCTGTATAATTTACAGAAAGTTCCCAAAAATCCACCAGAACGACGTATACTCAAAAAACGCAAAAAACCTAGTTACACTGCAAAAGAATCTGGTATTCATTGGTTTGCACTACAAAAGAATCCGGTATCCAGAGGGTTAAAACACAGTAGAGTGAAATTTATTACCTGGAGCATTTTTGTGTAATCATACAAATTACTTATTTAATTAAAGTTTAAATTGAATTTCGGTAATTATAAAGAAAGGCTGTGTTGTATTCATGTGTCTCTGTTGTTGGGTGTCAAAAGACCATTGTTTATCAATCACAAATTGAATGCATACAAACATACATACACAATACTGTACCATTTATGTTCCAACATTTAACGACTAACCTTTATTTTATTCTACGTGTTGTACACTGTGGATTACATTAATAAGCAATTATAGATTTTTTTATTAACACCATGATATTATTATTGCTTTTCCAGCCAAAACAGAAATATAATTGACTTGCGTTTTCTTAATGTTCCCCTCTTTGTACTATAGGACTATTTCGTTACACTCGCGTGAAAAATTTAGATACAACACTGGAAATTGTAGTACCATATTTATTCGAATAAATGCCCCGGGGCGTTTAATGTTCAGAATAGTTTTTGAGGGGGGCGTTTGTTCGAGGAAGGCGTTTATCTTTTTGGTTTAAAATATATATACTCAAATAAACGCCCCTTAAATTCACCGTAAATGTGGAACAGTAGAGTGTGATAAAAATGATGTTGGTTCCATTAGCTTCGTTTAGTCATTTAGGGGTGGGGGCGTTTATTCCAAATGAGGCTCTGGAGGGGGTGTATATTCAATGGAGTGTTTATTCAAGGGAGTGTTTATTCAAAGCTGGGCTCGGTAGTGTATTGGAATAAATACGGTACTATTTAAGGACTAATGTGAGTAGAGACAATAATGTAAATGAGTGATACAGGAAAAGCATGGAACTAGGACAGAAATGTTAAGGTTTGTTGAGATAATGTATACTTTGTTACATAAAAAAGGAATAACCAACTAGGATATTAATGCGAGTTCGTTTCTTCATTCTTGTTACCTTTAAGATTAGGGCCTATGAACGTTTCCAACTCACTTTTAAATCTTGTCATAAAATAACCCAATCATAATTGTAAATTTGATGCAAACCACTTGCGTGGGCCATAAACGTAAACGGAATGAAGTAATACCGTGAACATTTTCACCGTCTCGAATATAGGACAACTTATTTCATATCATCCTATTTTGAAAGGTCAATGTGGCTTTTTCATCCACGTTTCGACACAATATTTGTTTGGCGCTTTATCTTGGAAAATTAATTATCAGTATAAATTGATTTTCAGAATGGGAAAATTTTCACCCAAATTATAATTTTATTTCTCGGAATCACGGTTATTTCAGTTTTTAAATGTCCGCGGAGAGTTTATTTCTTCATAAGATGCAAAGCCAGCTTATGTTCATTCTATAGTTCATCGACGTCACAAGAGAAGATGGGAGATACATAGGTATTGATCGGTTAAAAGAGCCAAGATCATTTTAAGACTATCTCAAATATATCAAGTCCCATGATTGGCTCCCGTTCGCAGCTGAACCAATCGACTTGCATAATAATGTAATCGTATTTCCGACTGAAACTAATTAGTTTGAGTGAAATCCAAGGTAATAAGAAATCAAATATGATTTCAATTGTAGTTATATATCATAACATCAGCTGTTGTGAACCGGCATTTAATTTTTTCCGAATAGTATCATCGATTGATAAACGAGGACATAGTTTTGCAGTGAACGAGGACAGATTCTGGTGATAACCCAAGTATCTAAACTAAACTCAATCAGTAAAAATAATTATTAACAAAAGAGGAATATAAAATATACAATTTTGCAGCGACGGACGGCACAGGCCTTAATAATGTTTCTCACTGGTGACTCCAGGGCGTGTGAGGGAGTGGGGCACATGAGCGAAGTGAGGGTAGTCAGGCTGGGGTACAACCTGTGGGACCAAAACAGAGTCCCCTTAGGGGTGTCTCAAAGGATGGGTTCTAATTTACAATAATATTACAACAACAAACGGTGAGGATAAAGATATATTATTTCGCCTATTGAGATATGAATATTATATGAATTTAATTATGAAAAGAATAACACTATTAACAATAACAGCAACAAAGCGTTCCTCATTCCATTCATCTGTTTAATTTGTACCGTTCCAACGACTTGGCTTGTTTGTGTGCTTTGTGCTTTGTTTCTCTTTGTTCATGCCTAATTTATGAAGGTTGTTATTTTTGTTATTTAAAATTAGTAATTATTTAATATTTAAGATTAGTCCGGGGACCTACAGGCCATGTCCTCCTTGGTCCCCGGCACTTGTTGTAGTTAAGAAACAAGTGAAATAAAATGAAGTGATGTGAAGTGAAAGAACAATAATAATAATAATAATAATAATAATAATAATGATAATAATGATATTTGTAATAAAAATAAATTGATTAATCAGCTGATAATATAAAAGTCATAATAATAGATATACTAATAATAAGTATTATAAGGATGATGATGATGACAATGACGACGATTATCATATGTGGATGATGATGATGATCATTATCATGCTTTTTATTGATAACAATAATGGAGATAATAATAATAATAATAATAATAATAATAATAATAATAATAATAATAATAATTACATTTAATAATAATAATAATAATAATAATTACATTTAATAATAGTAATAATAATAATAATAATAATAATAATAATAATAATAATAATAATCACAATTGATATATAAATAAAGATTCAAACCATAATAAACATTAATGTGAAGAAACACGCACAGGTATTATATTTTACATCTTCACCTGGTGTAAAGGTAATTGATCTTCACTTATTCCAGTTGCATTAATTGATTATTCAAATTGCGGCGAGCATGTTTAGTTACCATGCGCTTTTAAATACATCATCATATCTGGCGCAGCATATCCTTTCGGCCAGACTACAGAAAAGGCACTTTTAACTACGTCATCAGGCGCAGCATATCCTCTGGGCCAGAAAACAGCAAAAGAGCTTTCAACTATCGTTACGTCATCATTCGGGCACAGTATTATTCTCTCTACCGAAATCCACAAACTGAATAATTGAATACGAAGTAATAAGAGCGCACACATGGTTCAGACAAATAGTCGAGGAAGTATTATGTTTATGATGTATGATGACGAATGATTACGCATTACATCCTCCCAATAAACCACAAATAGGCCCATCTCAGTATGTAAAATTACGCGTTGCAATGCGACCAATAAACACAAAGGATATCAGTATGTTGTTAGTTTACGCTTTACATTGCATCCAATAAACAACAGGCATTTCAGAATTATTGCGCAATAATTACGCGTAACCCTGCACCCAATAGACGATAAAGATCTCAGTATGATGACAGACGAATGCGCATTGCCTTAGCATCCAATAAACGGCAAATATCTCAGTATAACGCCGCATGATTACGAGTGTGACATTGCGCCAAATAAACGACGATTTTCAGTATATCTTTACGTTACATTGCATCCAATAAAAGACAATGATATCATTATATATTTTTTCAACAGATGC
Organism: Anneissia japonica; assembly: GCF_011630105.1. Lineage (NCBI taxonomy): Eukaryota > Metazoa > Echinodermata > Crinoidea > Comatulida > Comatulidae > Anneissia > Anneissia japonica. The sequence goes on from NW_022726550.1 coordinate 150,358, forward strand.
ATTATGATCGATATTTATTATTAAATTGGTATCATCATCCATCAATCATCATTCATCGTCATCATCATCACTATCATCATCATCGAAATACATTATAGGCCGCGTGTATTCTCTTTCATTATGAAACGCGTGTTGTAATCCACTTGTAAACAATTAAAATCTATCACTGCTAATATTATTCATGTTTGTTTAAATGTTTTGTTTCCTCGTCTACCTGACTTTCATAATATCTTATTTTTAAAGTTGCCAAATCGTTTAATACCTGTCGGACAGAAAGGGTACTAATAATATTTTGGATGTAAATTGTTTGAACAAGGTGACGCGGCGCAAGGATCCGTGGAAAGAAAGAGGTGACATATATTTATCGAGTGTAATAATAATTAAAGGCTGATGACTTTTCAATTACGGTATTCATACGCGGTATCGAATGTGTGAAAACAATTACACTCTTTGACAATATTATTTGACAAAATTGCCCGTACGGGAATTCTTCAATTTATTTGAATGAGCAAAAATTATTAATGTGGGCAATTCATAGAATGAAAAGCGACGCAGGTAGTAAAGCCGAACTTTAATTCATCGATCAATGCTGGTCATCATACTACAACTCTTACACTCGTTCTTCAAAGCTAGTTTGTGTTCTCTCTTAGACAGGAGCTAACATAGGTGAAGGAAGCAGTGGGCTGTGAAGCAGACCCACCCATCAAACGTTTTCGGTTCAGTCTGACAAATAGACCTCATGGTAAAATTTGACGAAAATCCGCACATGCTCAATATTCGAAATATTAAGTGACCCAAATATCCGACAACAGAGCTAGGTCTACATAAAATCATGTATTCTATTCAAGGTCCACCAAACACGCAATTATTAAAAGCTCGTATGATATAAATTTGTTTAAGTATTTAATACCAAAATGAAACGAGCACATTTTTAAAAGGTATTGGGGTGTAAAACTAAAAGAAATATCAAGTGGCACACAGGACCCATCTGGCATTCAATTATTTCCCGATGCCAGCGACAATCGACAATGAGGTAAGGGCGGAAGAGGACTACACGTGACGGTAGTTGGAGGTGGGAGGGACTATGACGCAGCGCTTCCCATCCATTTTGTATATTCAGCCAAAACAATGTAATTTGTAATAATTAAAGTTATCATTTTCATATGCTCTTGACGTTACATGTCCCTGGTTCTTAACAGGCGGAACACAAGGCAATTTCATTTGGCCCGTGAGGAAAAAACTATTGCTCGGCGGAGATCAACTCTAAAATAATTTGGCCCTTCAAACAAAGTAATTAAGAACCAGGATCATATGCCATAGATGTCTGTGCACCTTTAATGTTTCTAAAATATATTTTTTACATTCCAATATTAAACAAAAAACAAGTTTGTATTGTCCAATTCCGACAAACCAAAAATAGGGTCGCTTTTTTCCAAATTAATTCTGTGTGAAATTATGAGTTTTGATACAAAATTTTATATAATCATAATTATATAATCACCGATAATTTGTAATTATCAAAAATACGCAATCTGATTATCCTAAATATTTATGACGCATGTGGGTATATCAGACACGGTTTTCGCTCGAGTGACATTCATAGCGAATAAGAGTAAAGATCGATGTTCATTTATCATTAGTACCGGTAGTGCTTATTTGTTAAAATGTACAATTTATATGGTCCCATGAGGAACCTGCAGTTATAAAAAAAAAAGAATATGAATTGTCATCGTTATCGAATAAATAATAATAAAGTTTGTCTTCAATTGTAGCTTAATGCATTTAAATTAAAATCGCTGAAAATCGTCCCCCGTTTCATAGGACTACAGGATATAGGCATATGTTCTGTAATGGTGCCAATGCATCGTTTATGACGACATCTAAGCCAAGTGAACAGAAACGAAATTAGGATAATTTCAACAAACTAACCTGCCGTTTATACATTTTTTATCTTCTCGGTACCTATGGCGTATATGTATCTCGGGGTATTCACATGAGGCGGGGTTGCATGGTGGCGGCAGGCTTTTTGGAGGACGTGCAAAGCCTCCCCCACACCCTTTATCATTACTCAAGCCACTGCTCAATCCAAGGATGCAACTGTAAATGCACTCATATTAGTAGGCCTATGCCTAGCACAATAAACAGCGACACACGGGGAGCGTACTATGTCAGGCAAAGGCCAACTCTATAGAAGAATGTCTAACACAGAAGTATACATTAAGGCTATAATGTCTCTTGCTCAACAACTTCTTATCATGATTCCTTTGTCTCTATAATAAAGCGTCAGTCCATTTTGTTACTCCTCTTTCCCAAAAAGAGACCCTCAGGGACAGCTTTATTCACAAAGCACCAGCGTTTGTAAATACTCTACCCTGTGAAATGTGTAATGGACCTTCTTCTCTTTGCATTTTCAAAAGATGGAATACCTACTCATGACAATACGAAACAGCTCCTAAGCCCCCTACCATTTTTATGTTCCGTGATTAAGTTGTCTGATAATCAAACAATATAACTTTCAATTTAAATGCATTACATTTTCGGACAAAATCAACATAAGTTGTATTTTAAACAGTAAAACTTATATTGTTTTATGATTGACGTGCTTACTAAAAGTATTTACATTTTTTAAAATAAAAATTAGAAAATAAAATAAATAAATAAATAAAAAACCTAAGAAGTAGTCACTTTAGGTTTGGTCCTGCCCGTCATACGCAAGAAGAATTAAAGTGCCATCGGGCATGACTTTACTCTTTTTATACATATTGAGATTTCTTGGATGCACAAGATGACATGAATAGAGTTAAGATTTAGAAATCAGGGTGCAGCCTATGCATTTAAAGGCCAACTCAGACAGTGTCGGCCGACGCAGCCCGACGCGATTTGTTTTCGCGTCGGGTCTGTGTGAGTTGAACGCAGACGCGATGGTGTGCGTCGGGGGCAGTCGCGTAGTAGAATATTAAACGTGTTTAATATTTCTCACGACGGCTTAAGACTGTCTCCGACGATAAATCGGGTCGGGCTGCGTTGGCCGACGCTGTCTGAGTTGGCCTTAAAGCCTGATCCCATATTATGGAATTACTGTGTTTAACTTGGACAAGGAAAAGGCACTTCCATGACCTAGGAGCCAAAATTAACAAAATTGGCATTTGTACAAAAACGAGTAACAGATGCCTGATGAAGAATTTCATCAATTTCCAAAGCAAAAAGACATATTAACGCTTTATAGGCGCATTCATTTCAGAAATCAAGACAAAAATTCTCCCCTGAAACCCGGTGTTGATGGTTGGACATTCCCATTAAATATCAATAAAGAAAAAAATAATTAACCATTTGACAGACTCCAGAAGTGTTTTCCGTCCGCAAAAACAAAACTTGTTCTTTTAAAGAAGTTTCCGTAGTTTAAAAAAATATATTTTCTCTCGTTTCGCGGAAAAGGTGATAGAGGTTCTTCTATTAGCCTATTATTATTAATTTCGCTATTAAAGACGTTAACGTGTCAAATTAATTTATTTAAATGCTTTTGGCAAAGTTCAACAAAACCATTCTAATTTCATTATCAAATACGGTGCGTATTTTGATTGAATGAGAGTGTAATCGCTGTGCTGATAGATATATCAATACAATACTGTTTATTACTTATATAAATAAAAATTCAGTGCAAAGTAAGCAAAAAAGCAAAATAATAAAAAAAAAAATGAATTAATAGTCTTTTATTTTAATTTAATTTTTATTTATTTTATTTTTTTTGCAGGTAATTGGGAATGTACTGAGCATTCGGTACGATAACACGTCATGTGGGCAAACATCGTTCGTATTGTTATTTCTCCTGACGAAAAAAACCCCATCGGAATATCATTGCAGTACCCGCTGTACTTGGGGATCGGATTCATTTACCAACCACCAAGGGTAAGCCTGGTGGTCGAGTGGTTAAGACAACAAGCTAGTTTTCTAGAGGTGGTAGTTCGATTTCCACCCGAATCACTTGCGAGATTCTTGGGAACGTACCCGAGCGTTTAGTACGATAACAGGTCAGGTAGGGAAACATCATTCGTATTTAAAAAAAAATCTTACAATAACATTTGTTTGTAGACTTTAGATAAGCAACTGTAGCTGCTTTAACACAAATTTCAGAATATGGATAATGAGGTATCGTCTATATTAAACCAAATGTTTCATCACACCGTTTTCTCAAGAAAAAATTAAAATTCAATTAATTGTCGGCACACATACAAAGCCATTTGGTCCGATTGAAATGAAAGTGAAGAAGACTCACACCGTGAAATGAATAATTTCAAACATTTTACAGTCTATAAATTTATCGTGATGTACATTAATTTCTGAACAATTCCCTTAGCTATTTGTTATTAAAGCGAAACGTTAGCTGTTTGAGTGAAGAGTTGCTACCACGTTTACTATTATTAATAGGCCTATTACGTTTTGGTCCTATTTAATAATTCATATTATTTATATTTTAAGACTATTAATTCATTTTTTTAAATTTTTTTGCTTACTTTGCACTGAATTTTAAATAGAATTCATCATAAATATTAGGTTTATATTATTACAGATATTACGGTACAACTTGTTGTCATTCAATACAACAGCAAATTGTCTAATGAATAAAAATTAATATTTTTGTATTTAAGAAGTTATTAGCTTTAAATGTACTGCGAAATTTATCAAGTCAAATTAACTTTTCATTAAAAAAAAGACATTCATTCCAAAAATGTGTTACCTACCAAGCTTTAAATTACCTAAAATATCGGTGAAAGTAAAGCATATTTCAAGACATTTCTAATATATAATATATAAAGGGCGAGTCGAGTGTCCGAGCGGTAAGGCAGGGGCTCCACTAGCTACAACTTAACATCGGCGCATGTTTCCAGCCGCTCCTTATTACCCTGGGTTCGGTTGATAGAACTAACGGTTGATAGAACCAAGTTTTCTCTGATAAGGACTTAAAATGGAGGCCCAGTGTATACATCTGGATCGTGTGCACTTCAAAGAACCATAGCATCTTTTGGAAGAGTAAGGGGTTACCCCGATGTTATGGTTCATTCCCATGTCGTGGAATGATGTGAACTTGTAGATAAGCGCCTCTTTACGGCTGCTAGGTAGTCACGGACCACGTTCATACGCATCAAATGACGCTACAAGTTAATGAATTATTCTCCTACCTTTACCTTTCACTTTTAATTTTATAGCAATATTGACAATAAAATATGTTTAGCTCTTGACTCTCACTTATTAGTTTTCTTTTCCTACCACTATATTCAGCATCAATAGCAGCATCCTTATCATAAGCATCCCCATCAACATCGCCACTATCATCATTAATATAGTCATCATCCTTGTCATCAACGTCATCATCATCATCATCGTCATCATCATCATCGTCATCATCATCATCATCAACAACACCAACATACCAATCAATGGCCTTATGAACTTCTTTATAATACATCAGTGCTTCATCGGATAACCACCGCCATATTTTGGTTAAAAAATACGGAATGAGTGAATCATCATCATCCCCGTCATCGTCATCATCATGATGGTAATCAGAATCATTATTGGTATGGTATCAGTAGCCCTATTTCCATACCAATAGTCTCGTAGTTTACCTACCTGTATTGCATTTGTTACGTTCCATCCTGCGTCCCACGTTGAAATTGGTTTGCGTACGGGGGTTCCGGTATTGGATGTTGACTGCCCTAAGCTAACACCAGAATCATAGCTTGGAAGGTGCCCGTTTGGTGTGTCCGGTTCAGAGTGTTTCATATCGGCAGTGCCATTTACTTTTTGCGTCATCATCTCGATTTGATCGGCCTTAGCAAAGTTTACCGTCTCCTCATCAGAGTAAGACGGTAAAATACGTCTGAAAAACCGCAAATCCATTGAGAAAGACATGGTTTTACGTCCGTCCTCAGTCTTGATCAAGAAATCCACTCAGCACATTAGATGCTAGAAATTAAACAGCAGAAAGGTTTAGATTCAGGTAGGTGATATCTCCTAAGAAATTTAGAGAAATCTCGGTTTACCTGTCAAGCGTTGTCCGTTCAATATCATGCCTTGGGCAATCGCTTATCCAAAGTGGAAAAAGTTGTTAGGCTGAACTCTAAAGAGCCTTGCTTGATCATGGATCGGATCCCGGAAACGAATGCCTTGCTAATTAATGTACTAAGATGTTACGGTTCCTACTGACAGATCCCTCTGTCGCCGTGCGAACGAGAATCGATAGAAGATGCATTTAAGTTTTAAGTTAACCGAATACTCATCTAAGCTTGCAAACTATCACGTGACATACGTGTAGACTATTTTGACGAACGAATGCCTTTCATTGGTTGTCCGCTTCCGCAATGTTTGGTATAGCAATAACATAAAACTTTCAAATGGCAATACACTTATAAAGCGAATATTATTGTAAATTGTCTCTGACGTGCGCTAAACAACCACAACCCAAATCCAATAGACCGAGTCGGCGATGTTTATTTACAGCCGGTCACGTGACATAACTTGGGTATAGGCCTACAATTGAAAACGTTACTATGCGATCAGTGTGAAAGTATAAGAAAAGGTAATGTTATGTTTGCTAAAATAACCTCCGAATGTTAACGTGAGAAATAAATGGCAAAGGAAAGAATACGATTGTTCATCGTATGTTTATTTACTTATCCTATAATTCTCCTAGCATTGTATGCTTTGAAATTAAGTGATTCTTCGTAAACCTTGCTAGCCTTAAAATCGTAGCGTAGTTCGCAGGTCGAGACCCTCGTGCATACCTAAACATACCTACCATTTTGTCAAAAAGTTTTGCGGCCAGTATCCTTTAGAGCATTAGCTAACCATTAAGGCGGCAAAATTCTCAATTTCAATTTCCAATCAATTTGGTATAGTTTACTTGGAATTATGATGATCTTGACAGCAATAACAAGAGACGGCCACAATAGAAACCTCTATGTAAAAAAAAAGAAAGTTATATTTTTGTTTGCGTCAGTGTATTTACGTGTGTAAGTTAGGTTGTTCATTATATCACAAACTTTTTTTCCAAATCAATTCAATTTCTATTATTTCCAAAATAGTAAAATAGATAATAATAATAATAATAATAATAATAATAATAATAATAATAATAAAAATAAATAAATAAATAAATAAGTGATGAAGTTAGAACACAACCTCGATGAATCGTATAAGGTAATGAATCCTTTACGGTTAAAATAAAAAAAAAATACATTGCACAATATAATGAAAGAGAGTAATATATAATACCATGTATACAGTAAAATAATAACCCACAATTAATAAAATATTAGGCTATAAACTTGGCTAGAGAACAGAAAATATGCATGTCAAGTAATGGTAACCACAAGTTTAAGAAATCCAATTTGTGTGAAATATATAACAGCGTCTTGTAGCACGGTGCAACTATACGTGTTTCGCGTGCTCTTAACGTGAAATTCGATTAGTGTTGATAACACTTAAATTTCTAATTAAACAAGGCGCCTTTAAATATTTACATATCGAATTATGAATGTAGTAATCAGCTTAAACTGCAGCGAGTGTATGATAAGCGCTAAGCTAATTCTGTGTTCACTTTATTAAAGGAACGATGCGACTGGGAAACAGTTTGTAAGGAAAGTGTTAACACTGTTAGCAAGATTACAAAACATCATATGTTACAAAGAAAATTTAATTATAATCATCAACTATCATTGAATATTAATTAAATTTTACTTATACTACTTTCACTACTGTTTGTGTAAAAGGCTCTCATTGGACAGTGATTCAGTTTGCTTTTGGATGGGAGTGTTTCTGTTTCATATTAATTTGTGCTTGTTTCTACAAACAAATGAAATGAAACTAATGAACCGTCAGTTGTGGAAATATTTTACATTTTATATAAATTAACTTATTATTATTATTATTATTATTATTATTATTATTATTATTATTATTATTATCGGTATTATTCCTGTCTCTTATACACATCTAGATGTGTATAAGAGACAGTCGTGTAGCATAGCTCTCAACGAATGTAGTCCTGTAAATAAATGAATAAAGAAATTGTGTAATAAAATGCCTCTGGCGGGACTCGAACCTCACCTCATCCAGAACGCATCTCCAAACAACTACTGATATACGCCAACAGAAAATGGGGCTCAAATAAGAGAGTACTCAAGTCGCAGCTGTATTAATGAGGTAACATATATTTACAGAATCAATATTACTGCGTAGCACCGTTCTGGTTCTGGTTCTGGTGGGTAAAGCCGACCTCCTAAGGACTCCAAAAGTGTAGAAGTATAACCAGTGGTGGCGCCAGAGGGGGACTGGTTGATATATCCCCCGTCGGGGAAGCATAGTCCCCCACCCCGTCGGGGAAGCATAGTCCCCCGTTTGGGAAGACGAGTAAATTTTGTCGGGAATAAACAAATAAGAAAAAATATTCACATGTAATGTTCGTTTAGCCACCATATTGTTTTCATTAAACTATTTGTGTTAACTTTTTACCACAATAATAATAATAATAACAATAATAATAATAATAATAATAATAATAATAATTCAATTAGACTAATTAAAAATAATTTGCGTTTTGTTATGACAAATGCTCGTTTGGATAGCCTCATGATGCTTGGAATACATCGTGATAGGTGAAGCAACCTCGACCATGACAGCGTGGTTGACAGATTTCATGAAAAATTTCCAAAATATAGAATTTCACTTTCAAGAACGAGGATTTGAAAATAAATTAGATGGTTACATTGCATACTCTTTGTCTCTTGTTTTATTCAAAATGTTTTGGTTCTGAAAGCTGATTTCGACATTAGAAAAACATACCGTAGCCTACATGAAGTCATATTATAGTAACTCGATGCCTATCAAATAGGCCTAAGTAATAAAAATTCGCCATAATTCATCAAATATCCGTGGCTTCCCCCATCGTGGCCCTAGGCGGCCCCTGGCCCCAGCCAAGTGAGACTCGATTCGCTCCACTACCTTCTCCCCTCGTCGGGGCCTTTAGCCCCTCCGTCGGGCAGGTCCTGGCGCCATCACTGAGTATAACAGGAGGGGTAGAAATAGTGTCGAACGATTGGAAAGGTCCACCACCGCAGTTTAAGACGCGCAGCGTCAGTCATGTGCTGGCTTGACTTACCACTTCAGGCCACATTCTGTTGAATTACCTTTATTGGACCTAATAGGTAGCAGTGACGTAACTAGGTTGTGAGGGGCCCAAGGTTCAACTATGTCAACTAAGATGTGTACCACGGATGAATTGGTTCTGGAGCAGGGGTCCTTCCCATTTATATAATATTTTGGATTTTTTTAATTTTATTTTTAGATGTTTTCAGAGGGCATCTTTGAAGAGCCGGCTATCGGTTGGACTGACCATAATAATAAGCATTTCTACTTCTTATGACCAAAAGAAAAAGCACATTGGCGATATTTATTGAATTGATGTTTTTTTATCAGATTATACTAACCAATTGAACAATGTCAACAATTATCTTGTATATTAGTTTTATTTACTTAAGCTAGATAAAATAAAATGGATCACACCTGATTTCATTGATTATGTATGAGTCTGATCATGTTAACCACTTATCGATAAACACCTTTTAATAATCGTTCACTTAAAAACAAATGCACGAAAATTAAAATCCCAAACACTATTTATCCAAATCTTGATTGCGAAAATTTTAGCGATTATTTTAGTAATATATAGGAACAGACATTTCAAACACAATGAAAGAAGACACACACAACCGAATGGAAAACCCAAAATTGTATTCACACACTAAATTTTACACTTGTAACTGGCGATATTGAAAAAAATGGCATGCTTATCTAAAAATGTTCTTAATGTTGATACTAGGCTATAAAATTAACATGCATCACGGTATATCGCGAAATATCTATGTTCAATTAAAAAGAAGTAGGCTGGTTTCCCCAGCCTAGATCCCAATTATAAATAAATCGTTAATGAATGATATATTTCTAAACGATTGGAAAGTCTCCATGACTACCCTAATATACAAAGGTAAAGCCCTAACAATTACACACCAAAGTAAGTACATCAATAAAAAATGGTTTATTATAAATAAAAACAAGTAATTGGATTATTAATCACAAAACCAGATGAAACTATTTGATCAATTACACACCAATCTCAGAAATATGCCACGTAGCCAAAATTGTTTAAAGGTCCAACCAAGATCAAATTATTACATATCTCAATTAAAATGACCTTATAAATGTACCAATATGTTTTTAGAAGTACCAGTCAACTGTTTATGCCTTCATCGTTTAATAGATATTCCTGTGGATGCTGGGACGGATGCAGGATTTTTTCGTCGTTAAAAACATTTATAATATATTAAATGGCAAACATGTTTAAAAAAACACATCTAAACCCCACAAATGGAATTAGCGACCGGGACCGGAAAAAGCCACTCTCAGAAAACCACAGGGCCCAGGCCCTACTACTGAATGTACTGCCACTGTGTGTTTACAGTAGATCCTTTTCTAATTGTTCGGTGTGTGTAGTCGGGGCCGTCCTGGCTTATTTTTCCCATGGGTTGATTCCCAAAAGAGAACTATTGAAAAAACTTCATTTTTACTTCTGTAGTAATGTCCAGCACATGCTAACCTTCATGCCCTCCAAGTTCTTGATATACGGGGGGAAATATCTCCATACATAATATGTTGTTTATAGTTGATATTCAAAACGTGTCTGAGTAATCTTGTACAACAACCATTAAGTCCTATCTCTCAAGAATATGTTCATTTATATTTTTATAGAAATTCTGTAATAAGCAATACCGTATATACTCGCGTAGGTCCCTAAGGTGACCCGCGTATAAGACGACCCCCGAGTTTTAGAAGATTTTTGGTTGATATGTGTATGTCGGGCGTATAAGAGGACCCCCTGTTTCATTGTCGGAATTCCTAATTTTTTGTGGTCCTGATACTGCATCTAGCTGGATAAATGGAGCCAAATGCAAGGGTAACCTTCCAAATAATACCATTTTATGAGTTTTAAAATCTTCACTACTTAAAATCGTATTTTCCTGTATTTAAAATTGCGTTCATTCATACAACATTTAGTTGCTTCATTACAGTAGTAAGTTCACGTGTTACGGACGATCCGCACATAAGACGAACATGATTATAAAATCTAAAATTTGAATGTCGTGTGTATAAGACGACTCGCTTTTTTCGATCGTAATGTGCTATTTTAAGCCTCGTCCTATACGCGAGTAGGCCTATATACGGTATTTTTTTTTAAAACCCTAGGTTATCTGAGTGTTAGAGGATTCCCCAATACAGTGGTGGATTCAAGGGGAACCCCGGCACGGTCCCCCTTAAATATTTCAAAACCATTTTAATAATTTATGTACGAAAGTGCAAGTGAAAGTTCGTCAGGTCTATGGGTTCACCGATCTATGGACAAAAGACTACGTATCCAACTACTCAATATTGTTGGAATATATACATTGTTATATAATAATATATTGCCTATGTCTTTGATTTTTTTTTCTCTATGTATTTGTCTAAAGATAAAATTTACCTGACCTATTTTAAGAGAGACTCCTCAGAAGTCTGGAAAGCTCATTTCCGGCCATATAGGAATCAAAATTTTCCATGGGGAGGACCCCCCCCCCTCTTTCATTTTGGGTGTTTTTGGAAACGTCTTGAACCCCCACCCCCTCTTTCAAATCCCGGATCCGCTTCTGTAAATATTCAAATGATGGTAGTAACCGCGCTCAAATAAAGAACATAATGGAAACATCTTATCCTGCGCAGAGCTTATCAATATGTTGTGTGTATGATATCTGACGCTGCATTTTGGGTAAATTAATTGTCTTACTTTAGTAAGAAAGTTTATTCAGATTTACAGTACATTAAAAAAATATTCAATGTTTTAGAAGAACCATTGGCATTGATATTTATTATATATTTTAGAAATCACAAATTTGTTTGATCTTAAGTGAAATTTTAATTTTATATATTAAAAAAATTACTATGTTTATTGTGTGCCGTGTACCTGTATATTTATATTAAATTACTGTTTTTGTATCAGTGGGTTTTTCATGTAATAAGATGTATTTCAGAAATACCCCCTTTCCTTCTTTTCTTTAATTTTTTATTTTATTATGTTAACATTGATTTGTAATGTTTATCAACATGTAATGAAATATTATGTTTATGATATTACTGTATGTCTGAAGAAAGAAAAGTTGGAAATATATATACTAATGAAAGAATTAATGAATGTACAATATAAATTTTACAGAGTTTTAAGCTACACATTCGTTTTTGTGATTATTCATTTGTATGGTTTCTGACCATATCATTTTGTGAAGTAAAGAACGTTGTCAAATTATTTGAAAAGGGGGAAATCTTTCTATACTATGAACAGAATTGTTGAATTGAATTACAAAATCAGAGCAGATATAAAACTACCAAGTCGCATTACAAAATTATAAACAGTCACGTAGAGTATGGGGTAGAACTTTTTTTAGCAATACCAACAGCTTTTTAGCTTTTGGTGTACTTACATTATTGTCTATTATTATAATTAACTACTGAATATCGATCCTACACTAAACTTTAAAAAATGGAGTGGTTTAACTAGCGCCCTCAATGTTTGTCTGAAGTTTCATAAGCCCAACTAGTAGATGCGTAAAATGAAGTAAGTTAAATTCCTTATAATATGAGACTTCAAAATAAGGTTATTGTTATATATAAGAATTATTTGATTCATAATGCATTCTTTTAGGATTCAAAAAAATAGAATCGGCAGCAGCTTGATTATCATGCTGAGGTATTAGAGGGGTTACAAGACACCGAACTCTGAAACGATGAAAATAGATGGAAATCGTGATTCAAATTATTCGAGCAGCCAAAGCTTATAAATTATCAGCCTTCTCAGTGGAAAAGTAAATATAATCATTATTATTATCAATGTCATTATCATCATCATAATGTATTATCATTGTCAGTATTATCACCATTACCATTATCATTACTATTATGATTATAATTATTATATGATTCTCATTAGTGTTATCATTTTCCAGATTCTGCTCGTTAAAAAAAAAATCGGAATAGTTTAAATGAACATAATTACATGTAATATGATTAGGAAAGTAAGATACGGACAATAGGCCATGATGTAATTTAAAGGTTTTTTTTTCTTTCACATTTTGGTTTGTACCCACTTTCATTACTTTTTTTTCAATATAAATGAACTATTTTTTTTAAACTGCAAAGACTTTTACAATGAGTTTCACCGCACTGTTGTTTTTAAACTGCATAGAGATCTTACAATGTGTTTCACTACACTGCGGCTATCATAGGCTTGACAGAATGTCCTAGTTATACTCAAAATAAGACTGATCAGTTTATTTAAACTCGAATTATGTAATAAGCCTATAAATTTTAGGTTCTCAAATAACTTCACGAGTATTACTCTACTTTCTTTTGTAATGCTTAAAGCATTACACAAAAAAATTATCCATAAAACTAATTAAATCTAATAGAATGTCTTGAAGATAGAAACTCTGAAAGTCACACAGGGTCATGTGCTGACGTCACGTCACCCGGAAGCAGTGTGTCCCGATTTTCTTTTTTGCTTGTGAAACAAATGCGAGAGTTATTGCCACCAACCGATATGGCAGCCATACTAGAACGATAACATGCTTAGTACTAAAGAATTACTGACTGTTCACTATCGAAAACACTGCTTTATGAATAATAATCTGTGGAAACTAGTTATTTTCAAAGTGACTATAGAATAACCGTCAATATTGGATATTTTCTGATATACATTTCTAAGGTAAGTGTTGAAATCTATGACATAGGTCTGATATTAGACTGATCTAACATCGTAACTTTTGTTATTAAATTAGATTTATTTTTATATTATTTTGGTAATTACGGTAACTTTTATAACATGATTTTGTAGTATATTTAGTATTTTATATGCAGTATGTATGTTAGATTTAATTGTTTGAACGAGAACAGGAAGCTAACTTATTATGCAGCGGTTTGATACTTGCTCTGTGCTTCCTTTCTTGCTTGACTCAACTGTAATCACGCCTAAAGCTCAAACTTTTTTATTAGTTTTCAAGAACATTTTTTCATAAATATGTAACGATCATGTACCTTTTACAGGCATACCACCTTAAAAACACCATTCAAGAAAACATTGTCTACCTATTTATAGAACCACTTAAGTTATTAACCTCTAATGACATATTGATAGAAACAAACAAGTTGTCGAAGATATAGTCACTTTATCTCAAACTTCATTCAGTTAATTAGCAGCTCAATAAAGGTCAAATCGAGAAATAATCATATATATATAAAAAAAAAACTGTATTACGTAGGCGTCCCTTTTATTATAATTTGCTTATTTCGATATTTAATTATAGGCTAATAAATTTTAATTATACAAGGTAGGCAATTCAGATATTGATTTGTTTTTAGCTTAAGACATAGCACAATGGGTCCGAGAAAGTAACATCAAAGTTACGTACAGGCTTCCGTGTTGTTCTATGGCAAAGTTAAGACTGATATCTACGTACATATTGCGTATGGTATTATGTTAATTTTTCAACATCAGGCGCAAAAGGGTTATTTTTATGGTAATTGGCACCCGATTCCATTTCCTCAAAATCCACTTACTTGTAATTGACGAGTGCTTACTCATACAACAAACACGCTATTTTACTTTGATATTCTGTACCTTTACCCACCATGCATTGCGTTTGCCATATTTAAAATTAACCTATAGCCCTATATTTACAAATGAATTTAACAAGTAATCATAAATATAATATAAAGAAACGTATAAATGCAGTCATTGCTTTAATTGGTCTTTAGTATTTGTACAACAAATCTTGGTTTAAATAATTTTTAATTTTTAGCCATAATTTTTGACATAAATATATGAGCTTCCACACAATAGGTCGTATCCAACTTGAAATAATCTGACTCCTCGTGGACAAGATTATAATGCACACTTTTGTAATTTGCTGGCACTTCTAGCCCTCATACGTCGTTAGCTGAGTAACCTAAAGTAGCCTAGGCCTAGACGGCCAGGTTAGATGGGGGTGGTAATTAACTAATGAAAATAGATACGGTACATTTTATTAGATATTACAAATCGATACCAAAAGTCTCTCTACCACTTGTAGGAAAATATCTAATCGGCTAATCAGCAAATATATGTATAAATACAACGTGGAAAAATAGACACATTTTTGTTTCACTTCCGTAAATAATCTAATAAACTGCAACATTATATATATTAAACAAGTAAGCCTATGTTTTCATTATTTGTAAATCTGAACTACTGAACTTCAGCGGACAAAAAGTTGAAAAATGTCAGTGTCGATCGATGACCAGCGATGTTTGCAACTAGATTATTATAGGGATAACATTGTTACAGTTCTAACAGTGATTGTAATAATTATATCACTATTTTCATCATGTCTATTACATTATTATTATTATTATTATTATTATTATTATTATTATTATTATTATTGTTATTATTATTATATTATTTTTATTATTATTATTATTATTATTATTATTATTATTATTATTATTATTATTATTATTATTATCATTATTATTATAATTATTATTGGCCTTTCCTGCCCTCTAACCGCCCTAGCGGAGTGGAAATACCATCATTTTTGTAATATTTCTTTTTGCTTCCCTGGCCAGCGGAGCGATAAAGCCGCGATTATCTTTTCCTTCTTCTATCACATAATTTCCTACCTGTCAGATCTTGTCACTTTCCGTGCTTCGATCGTCCTCAAACTTGGTCCAATCCAAGCACATATATCAAGACGTGCCTAATAACATAAAGGAATTTTATAAATTGTTATAATAAAAAAAACTTGTAATCAAACTATTATGTCAACCCAACGTAGTGACAGCATACAAACCTGTAAATCCACTGGCCACTTTCACATTTGGGTTCTATAGCGCAATGGTTAGAACTCTTCACTTTACC
This sequence comes from Anneissia japonica, assembly GCF_011630105.1. Lineage (NCBI taxonomy): Eukaryota > Metazoa > Echinodermata > Crinoidea > Comatulida > Comatulidae > Anneissia > Anneissia japonica. The sequence goes on from NW_022726550.1 coordinate 166,394, forward strand.
CTCATTCGTATACCATTGAGATTGCATTTTGAGACTTGGTATCATCATTTTCACGTATTTTTTAAACATCATTTTTCATTATTTCAATGAAAAAACTCCTAGGCCTATGTTATGTTCTACAGACATAGTTTCTTCTTCTACCATGTTACCCTATTGTTGGACTAACTTTTGTATTACATTCTGTGCTTTGGATCTTCTTTCAATTTGGTCTAAACAAACCCCATAGCAAAGATACACCTTGTAAAACATGACGTAATTATACATATTTCATATATAAATAGACTGATAATTGATTAACTGATAAATAGACTAATATAATAACTATTAGACTGGTAAGTAAACTATTAAGTTAAAGCAATTTAATTTGCGTTCTCTTACTAGTGACCGTTCAACGCAAATTTGCCGTGAAATGCATAGACAATCTTCACCCTCAACCTATAAAATTTGGGCAAGTTTGTGGTTGTGACAGGATACAAACACGAACTGAACATCATCCATGTAGTAGCCGAGTCGGGTTTTATAGCGAAATGGAACTTTTGGGCTTTTTCTAACTAGTTGAAGTTAGGTAGAACATTAATTTACCGCAAAAATGAATAAACAATCTTCGCTTTTAACCAATAAAATAGTTGGTTTCCATCTCAACAAGTCATAAGTTTTGTTTTACACCCACTGCAGCTTTTTACTCACAAGCAATTTCACTTCCCTAGCTAACCCGCCTAAAGAAACTCGGTGCCCTTAATAATTGCCGTAGCTTCATGAGTTGAACATGGTAAATCAGTGTTCATGTTTACAACATTTTTTTAAAGAATTATACTACTGAATGAATGTTTAACTATAATCTCTTTATAAAATGTATTCAACGTGTTGTCACAACTAACTCGGTTTGTTCCAACCCGTTCTATCATAATTACCTAGCAGCTTGTAGAATGGAACACTTCAAATTATATACAGTATTCAAAAATAGTAGTTTTACACATAACATCGAGCGTTAGATCTAAATAGAAAGTTTTCAATTTAAGTGAGTTTGTATTTCATTATTCTGTAAACGTGCTATAACAGATATAAATTTTTGTTCTAAAATTCCGCAGATGGTATATTTGTAATTTCATACCAGGTTTTTGAACAAAATAAGATAAAGTAACTGGATTACTTAATTTGAAATTACAACCGACGCTTCTTCTACAAACTAAAGTTTATTATGCATAAAATAAATCACTAAATTACCTAATAGTTTTAATAAGTCGTATGTAGAGTAGGATATGACACACTTTCCGGCATTAGAAGGTCGCTATTTGTGGATATTCTTTGCTTCTAAAATGAAAGGCATATACGTAGCCCTATTAATATAGACTAGACAGATTGAAGCCTACGCCTCTCGACGAATGAAAATACTATATAGATAGCCTATTACCGACACGTATATCGTATATATTGGTGTTTATTAATCATTTCAACGATGATACCGTATTGGCTGAAATTATAATAATAATAATATTATGATTATTGACTATTGTAACAGTTTTTTAATGCATTATTACCAAAAAAATTGAGAACTTCAGAAAATTTTTCGGAAAATTCGGGATTTGCCCGACGGTGGAGGGGGAGGATATCCCCGACGAGGGGATGGGGTGCCCTCGACGAGAGAAAGTGGGCATTGTCGGGCGTCATTCAAAATTTCTTAAAAGTTATCCAGGAGGCGAAGTCCCTGCAAAAAATGACAATCCGGGGTTTCAACGAAGTGTGAATATCCACACGCCAGGTAACACACTCCGATAGTATGTGAGTTTATCTATATCCCGTCCAGTGGAGTACAGCATGAGCTGCTTCTCATTTGTTATGTTATTTCTTTATGATATAGCTGACTACGGAGTTTGACTTCATTCATCTGACACCCCTGAGGCGTCTTACACCCAGACTTTTGAGCGCACATATTACCTAATATTCTATTCTATCAATTATATTTTAAAATTTTACTTTTATTAAGTTATATATTTTGTATACTTTATGTCATACTTATAATTTAGATAACATTGGGGTTTCAGCCAATATTTAAAGCAACATTAATATAGTGATATATCGCTGACCACCAATTTGTGTATAACTTTAGTTTGTATTTATCTTCGCCATTTACTGGCTATTATAAATAAATGACATTTTTACCCCATTCATGAGTAGTATTATCTTTGCATGTATGCTCAGCATGCTGTGTGTTGGAGAAGTCTGGAGACTCAAATGCTTATTTAATCGCTTTTATAAAAATGTAGAAAATACATATGCATTTTTTTCCTCCCCAACAGACTGTTTTTTCTCCCCGACGGGGCCCTGCCCCCGGCCCTCCCATTGGCGCAGCCCCTGGCAGCAGCCCAACTTCTAACCAAGGTAATTCAACAAAAGGACGCACATCTCCGCTCTCGAACATAGCGCGTGCGTACAGTCCTTTGATCTTTACTGTGGCATCGACAATCCTATACTAGTTGCGAGTACAGCCGTCAATTATTAGTCTATGCGTATAGTGATATATCGCTGACCACCAATTTGTGTATAACTTTAGTTTGTATTTATCTTCGCCATTTACTGGCTATTATAAATAAATGACATTTTTACCCCATTCATGAGTAGTATTATCTTTGCATGTATGCTCAGCATGCTGTGTGTTGGAGAAGTCTGGAGACTCAAATGCTTATTTAATCGCTTTTATAAAAATGTAGAAAATACATATGCATTTTTTCCCTCCCCAACAGACTGTTTTTTCTCCCCGACGGGGCCCTGCCCCCGGCCCTCCCACTGGCGCAGCCCCTGGCAGCAGCCCAACTTCTAAAACCTAAAAAAGTGCACATCATTGCTCTCTACGAATTTCTGCGTCTTCTAGGGCTCATAATAGCGGAGTTATTCGTCGTATACGACGGTCGTACGACACATAGGCCTAGTGCTAGTGACCCGGATCATCACCAGATCATCTCAGTATAGTTTAATTTCTTCTGAGGGTATATCACTGGAGTATCTTAGAGTTTGAACATGAAACTTCAGTTTTCAAACAAGTACAACTAAACCACGATTGGCTATCAATCTGCAATATTTTAGCCAATAACAACTTAATGAGCACTGTTGTTTTTATTGAGATAAAATAACTCTTTCTATATTATTATTATTATTATTATTATTATTATTTATGAATAAAATATAACATTCTTTTTCTCAGTGGGAAACGTTACTAAATCATAAATATGGGTAACAAAGAGAGTGCAATAGCCGACAACAATACCGGTTTTCATGATGATGGGAATACTACACTGACTATCTCCGCGTCGGGGACATCAAAGAATAGGAAACAAAAGAACAAAGGACTCCAACGACAGAAGGGTAAACGACAACCCCCCGAGGAGATTGTCGTAGAGCGAGACGGAACCGAATCACCGAACCCCATCACAGAAATTACTATACAAGGTGATGTCAACAAGCATGTAAATGGACCTCTCTCTGTCCCGGATGCGACGCATGTTCCTCCTCTCCCTCTTAAAACTAAGTCGCATGCCACTTTATTGCATGCTACTGAGTCACCTGCTACACCGATGGAAGGTGATATGTTATTATATAATCCTTATCGTTATTGTACTATTATCCAAAATGACTGTAAATCAATAATTAATCTAATAAACCTTCAAATTAATTAACGAAGATCATTATCACATTATTTATTATTCATATATTTTCCTCTTTATTTGTATAGTAAAGATACATTCATTTTAAAATAGGCCTATTCAGTGTCTGCTTGAGGGGTGGCGCCAGTGGGTGGGTCGGCTGGACCCGAACCCAGCCGTCGGGGAGCCCTGGTCCGGCCGTCGAGGAGCCACGATAAAGTATGCAATGGCGTATCTAGTGAGTGCGCGGGGGGGGGCGCACACCCCCCAAAAAAATTACTCTCCCGTCGCCCACAAATATCACGGTCAAATAGTTAAAAATAAGCTAAAATCACCCTTATTTTGGGAATTAGTTCCCCTCAACTGGTCATCGAT
>NW_022726550.1:171271-183444 GCF_011630105.1 Anneissia japonica
AATATAAAGTTGTCAGTTCAGGCAACGTATAGTGCTCGATGCTATGCAGAGCGGTATAATAATAATAATAGTAATAATAATAATAATAAGGAACTCTACATATACACGTCAAATTTGAAATTCCCTCCACTCCTGAAGATTGCCTAGTGCATGAAACAACCTGTAGAGTGAAATTACAAGTTCCTTATTATTATTATTACTATTATATATATATATAAATTGAATTTTTCAATCCTGTAGTTCATGACGGTACGTCTTTAACTACGATACTTTAGGTCATTTTTTTCAATATTGTTTCCCATAACATCCGATTGATATCTAGGCAATTATGGACGGATATTGAATTTAAGTTGGGAAAGGGAGTAAAAGAATGTGTTTTTCTTCAAATGAAAGTTCATAGATTATCTATCAAATATAACATTACTTTATTATTAGTTTAGTGTTTGTTGTTTAGATATACGTACTATCTTTAACATGGTAAATTCTAACGTTGTATAATAGGTGAACGATTCAAAGCCCTCTACGACTATGAAGCAAGAACGGCCGATGACCTCACATTCAGAAAGGGTCACATTCTTATAATCACTGATAAAGGGTGAGTATTATCTCTGAATACTACAAATTTAATATTATAAAATAAAATATAGTGTCTTTTCTTCTCTTTAGACTTTTAGTTTTAATATAAAAACTGTCCTACTCAACAATGTCTGGGAATGTAAGTTTCAATACTTTTGCTTTCACCAATACCGAAACAAGTGCTATTCTCGTGTATAAGGCAATCCTTGTATAATACCAACCCCGAGTTTGAGAAGATTTTTTTAACGATTTTTGTATGTCGGGCGTAGGCCTATAGGACGGCTCTAGTTTACTTTTGACTGCTCCTTATGGCCTGCATCTAGCTTGCTAAAAACGGAGCCACGTGTACCTTCCAACTAGTACAATTTTTATGAGCATTTAAATATTGTTTCCCGCATTTACAATTTAGTTCATTCATATCCATCTCAGTAGTAAATTTGCGTGTTACGGACGATCTTCACGTAAGACGAACATGATTTAAAAATAAAAAAATGTGTAATTGTTGCGCGTATAAAGCTGGGTACTCACTGACTCGTACGACCGTCGGCTGACGAATCAGTGAGCGACACGACGCCGCCTGCTGATTGTCGGTGGCAGTCTGAAGATCGTCATTTTGAAAACGAAACCGTTGTTCGCAAGTTGTGTCACTTTTCTCCATAGAATAGAGCGTCGGGCGCAGTGACGACTTAAGACAACCCTCTTATTCGATCGCAATTTGCTAATTTAAGTCTCGCTCTCAAAGCGACAGCTCAACATCTGTGAAACATTCTACCCTTTTCCATGAAATGCAGTACCACTCTCAGCAACTTTCAAACAAGGCTCAAATCTATTATTTGGAAGTTCTACAAATGTTTTGAGTACAGTACTGGTATTCAAATCCTTGGTCTTGTCGTGGATTGATCATCCGTACCCGCTATCATAGATCGTCTAGTCTTCATAATTTCTTCCTTTATCCTATTATAGCTTTCGTCAATGTACTCTAAGTTGTTTTTCCGAAAGTCATGAATGCACCACTGAGCAGAATTTTGTCCGTGATATCTGGCTCAATATAAATTCTAGCAGTTGATTGATTGATATACACAAAACTAGCAAACATTATCATTTGAAATTCCTTTTATCCTCTGGTAGTGATCCAAATTGGTGGCTAGCGACGTCACTTGAGACAAGTAGAGAAGGCTATGTACCAAGGAACTACATTGAGCCGGCGGATAAGTTACAGTCCGAAGAGTGAGTCTTGATGTCATGAAACTTTTTATTAAGAATATAAATCTAGACGTATTGGTCGTTTCCATTCCATTAAAGTCTATCTGAGAATCAACAAATATTGTGTATAAACATTACTTTATATTTTGTTTGCAATTGCAGTTGGTTTTTTGAGAGACTGATGAGAAAGGATGCTGAGAAACAGCTTCAACTTCCAGGGAACTGCCGTGGTACATTTCTGGTTCGAGGCAGCGAAACATGTCCAGGTTAGAAGAGTGACACATGATAATCACCGTCGTCGTCATATTTTATTATTATTACCATTGATTGTGTAATAATAAATTTTATAGTATGAATGTCATCCCGAAGATTGACAAGGCCATTAGGCCTATATTCTGCGTTTCGCTTTTATTTAAGCATCATTAGCAATAAAGTGGCATCATTATTATGATAATTACCAATTTGTAAACAGGCATTACACATAACGCTTTAAAGATATTAGAGAAAGTGCCAAAAACAAAAGAAGAAAAAAAAAAGATAAAAAATCCACTAAAACTGTGCTTGTTACAAAGCTTGTTTTTATTTATAGCATAAGGTCATATGATTTATAATATTTATATCCTTTTAATATTTCAGGGGCGTATTCTCTCTCCGTCCTCGACCACGATGATAGCCGTGGATTTAACGTCAAGCATTATCGCATTCGGGCTTTAGACAACGGAGGCTACTACATTAGTACAAGGGTCACATTCAGGTCGTTACAAGACCTCGTGAAACACTACCAAAGTAAGCGAGGTATTTAACACGACTTTGCACTTTTGACTTCCATATTTTGTTGTCAAGACAACTTCACTTTCTGTTACAGCAACAAATCGCAAATCATTGATTTTACTAACAATTTTTTTTGGCGCACAAGGGTTTTTTTTTGATTGACAGTGTAAACACAGTGTGAACGCAGTGTGGACATTGCCAAGATATGGGTGCCCTACATTTCAGCCCTAATTTGCATACTTCAGCTAATTTACATATGAAGATGTGCCCAAAAAATTGGTGACTCACTTTATGCCATTCAGCATGCTTCAAAGTATATATTCCAACAAAAAAATAAAATGATCAGAAAATTTTCACGGGCGGCCTTTTTACGACATAAGCCTCCGGACTACTAGTCAACACAGTGTGCTCTGTGAACACCCTGTGACATTTTTCTAAGCGATGCCATATACATACATGACAACAACAAGGGCGGGTACTACGATCTATTGAGGAAGTCGAGACGGCAAAGGCATGTTCCAAAATTGTTGTATCTTATTAAAAACATCTTATTAAAATATTGCCGAAGACAAATAAATATTAAAGTGGCAGAAGAGAGACCAATAACGTTGATTATTTACTGTTCCCTCATTAAGTTATAGTATACGTGCAAATTATCGATACTCTTTAAGATTTCCTGTTAGTACGGTAATAATTACAATTTTCGCCCATAATGCGGCGTATTACAAATTAGGCATTTAACTATTTGTGCGTTATTACTGGGGTTTGTCTGATTTTTCTCGTGATTTTCTAGCCCATGCGGATGGTCTTGTCTGTCGGCTCATCAGCCCATGTCCTCGCCAGAAGCCAGCCATGTTTGAGATAAGTAAAGACGTTTGGGAGATTCCAAGAAATTCAATCAAACTCGAAAGGAAGTTAGGAAACGGACAATTCGGCGAAGTATGGGAAGGTGGGTTCATGTAATTAGTGGACCGAAAAATAGTAGAGATAATAATGACTAATTCATTTTATCGTATACAAACATTAAATCTAAAACATACCTTTTCAATTATATCTTCTAAAGGTGTTTGGAATAATACGACTAAAGTTGCTGTAAAGACGCTGAAAGAGGGCGCTATGGATCCTGCTGCATTTTTAAGGGAGGCAAATATAATGAAGCAATTACGACATCCAAAATTGGTCTCTCTTCTTGCAGTATGTTCTGATGGGGTAAGTTTACACATGCTCCCACATCCTATCCGGGATTCCAGATCGCCAGATCTTACTTAGGGATGCCGACTTTCTCAGCGTCAACATAGCTGGATGTAGGCCTACCTCTGACACACTGAAATCAATACAAGGAACGTAACTTAACTTCGATGACCAAAACATCACATATTTGAACCTTATAGAACCTATTACCTATGTGTACCATTCATTGTCTCATCTTGATTTGTATATATTATTTCCTATTCGGCAACGGTGGTAATTTTCCAAACAATGTGTCATTTTCACGGAAATATCTACCATCAACCGCTCTAGAGGATTTATTTTCATCCTCTGACATCCTACACGCTCACTCACACACCCATACGCATGTGCTGAGTATAATTTTTATTTGTGAGGATTGAGGAAATTAATGCTATTTTTTGATTCACGTCGTCTGCATTTTACCCTCCAGGAACCAATATACATTGTAACAGAACTCATGGTGAATGGATGTCTACTGGACTACCTACACGAAGGCGAGGGCAAGAATCTGCGAGAACATGAACTGATAGACATCACTGCTCAGGTTTGTAAAACCCTTGTCTTTCTCTCTCCCCCTCTCTCCCACTCCCTCTCTCTCTCTCTCTCTCTCTTATCCGATGTACAAATAAGTTAACATTCACCACATTTGTACGCAAACTACATACATTTTTCGCAACCTTTTTGATATAAATTCTGTGATAACATTTTATTGACAAATGCTAGGTCTCAGAGGGTATGGCGTACTTGGAGTCGCAGCACTTCGTACATCGTGATCTTGCAGCGAGGAACGTCTTAGTCGGTGAACATAGGGTCTGTAAAGTTGCTGATTTTGGGCTTTCTCGACTTGTTGAAACAGAATACATCGCAAGAGAAGGTACGAATATTAAACAGTAGTGTAGTAGTAGTAATAATTATGATTATAATATTGATCAGAATGTGATGGTAATGGTGGTGGATAATGATGATGATGATGATGATGATGATGATGATGATGATGATGATAATGATTATGTAATTTTGTCAAACGCTCGTTTTATACTTTCTCCAAAACAACCTGCTAATTGTTGTAAAAATAGGCCTATATATATCTTAAAAACCCGTAGGAGCACAGTGTTGATTGCATTCCAAATTAAACTCAAATTTAATTGCGCTTCTTCATCAGCACATAGACCTGTACCAAATTAGCATTTATGTAGGCCAAATGAGATAATGGACTCAAGATAAACTATAACATTACATTATTTAAAAATACAAAACAAATACGGGAAGAAAAATATAGCACCACCTAATATAAATATAGCCGGTTATGAACTATGGCTATTCTCCTTCCCCCTATATAAATGTGATGAGGAAGAATATTTTTACACTATATTTTTACAGTTCATTGCCGTAAGGTTTTGTTTAGGTTTTTTTTTTTTTAATTCCAGCGGGTTGGAGCTGAAATTTAATATGCAGTACATGAGTTATAATATCCATAGCAATTGATCAGAGTATAAAGACTTTACTTTGATGAGGGTAGTGATCATGGTGATGGTGATTGTTATCTTAAATTTTTTGATAGTTTAAACGTACTGTCTGTTTTTGGTTTCTGGCTAACGTCATATTATGTTATGTTTTTAGGTGCTAAGATGCCTATAAAATGGACGGCTCCAGAGGCTATCAACTTTGGTAAATTCACGATCAAATCTGACGTGTGGTCTTTCGGTATTTTGATCTACGAGGTCATAACAAAAGGACGTGTACCATATCCAGGTACGAACTCTATGAAGATATTAATAAATATATAATTTGGTGTGTCTTAATACATTATCCTACAAAGAAATTTAAACTGCTAGCCACTGTTTAAAACGAACAAGTGCAATTAGCTTATATGAAATCACAATATTTGGAAATACTAGTACGTTTGGAAATCACACTATTTGGAAATATCAGTAGGCCTATTCAGTACATTTCACGGCAGGTAGGGCAAAATTACACCTATACATGTTTCTCCTGACGCAAATCCACTTATTGTCTATTCCATCACGACAATAACAATTACTATCAACACTGCAGTACCCGCTCCTTACTTGGACTCGAATTCAACCCTGGCCATCAGGTGCAAGCTCGGTGGTATGATGCCAGGCTAGTGATCTGGAGATCGTTGGTTCGAGTCCCACCCGAGAACAACTTGCGATTTTTTTCGCAATTGTTTTCAAACGTACTAGGTATTCAGTACATTTCACGTCCGTAAGGCAAAATTACACCTATACAGAAATACCAGTACTCGTACAATTTTGAATATACTAATTTAAATTTAAATTTACTTGGTTTCTTGTTGAATCTTTTGATTTAAATCAGGGAAAGTTCGACTAATCTTTTACTTGGTTTAAACCCAGGCTCTGTAGGAAAAAAATGCTATGTTGTACAACTGATAATTTTTAAAAGACAAAGAGGATATTTGTATAGATTTTTAAATAGACTTTTCGATATTTAAAATCTGGAGGAAAAGGTGGAAACTGGGTGGTTACGCACATTTCCTCCAGTTTTTGAATATTCAAAAATCATTCCTGAGTTTTCCGTCACTACTTTTTCCCCCTCTGCTCCTGGCTTTAACCAAAAAGAAAATGTACATAACAATTATAATATCTGATGAATATTGGTTATGTGTGTATACCTTGTATTAATAGCCTACATCAATAATGTGAACCTTTTACCTGTAATATTATAGGAATGGTAAACAGAGAGGTACTAGAACAAGTGTCACGTGGTTATCGAATGCTCCAACCTCATGATTGTCCGGAGGAACTATACGGTATAATGCGCCAGTGCTGGGACATCAATTCAGACAAAAGACCTACGTTCGAGTTTCTGTATTCGTTCCTGGATGATTTCTACCACGCCGCGGAAGCACAATATCAATAACATCAACATAGCCAGCAATGGTATGTGATGTGTTTGGAAGAGTGAACATGAGGGATGTGTGCGAATGGTGTTGTGTTGTGCAGGGTGAGATACTTAAAATTCAGAACATTGAGGTTTAACATAGGCCTAAAGGAATCAACTTTAGGTCCCACATTAAAAACAAAAATGAATAAACGAATGAACATTATTATCGCCTTGTACTGGTCTTCCAATATTATGTTTTAGCTCATCTACATTGTAGATAATAAAATATAGCGTAAAACTTGTACTTTTATGAAAAACATTATATGTATTCAATGTAGTTTATGCCCGTCTGTTTTATGTATAGAAAATGGAATCAAAATGTAAATAATAATAAAATAATCTTAAATTTTTAATCGGAAAGCGGATTGATCAGTTACGTATGTAGTTTATTAGAATAATGCCAATATATTTGATATGTGAACCGTAACATTAAGTTGAGTGTCGCCTATTGTGTTATGTTATAATGTGTAATCGATTGCTCAATGCAAAATGCAAAACAGCATTGATGTAAAGTATTATTAATGTTAAGTTTTTGTCTCCAAGTATAAATAATATAAGGAGTAAAATTATAAAAAAAGAATCAATGCTTACAGAAGTAATAATAAATATGCATTGTAAAACGCAAAATTAAATAGTATGTTTAAGAAAAAAAAACAGCACTACCGAAGTAAATTGTTGTAATGTGAAGATATGAAATTAACGAATTATTGAAGTTATAAGATTTCAATGAGTCTTAAACGACTTCGAGCAAGTGAGGTTCCTAACATAAGAGTAATGGAATTCTAGTCTAGGATACATACTTATTTTAATTCATTACAACTGTTGCACAGGATTGGGAAGTCTGGCCAGATATTAGAAATGAATTCTAAACAGTGGTGTATCTAGGGGTGTGGGGGACGCACCTCTCCTCCCCAAAAAATACTTTCCCCAGTCTTTCCTCCCAAAATCGTGGTCAAATAATTGAAAATCACCTAAAATCACTTTATTTTGCGAGCTAGAACCCCTCACCTAGGCCTAATCATCCTCCACGTGACCTTCGCGTTCCCCATCAGTTTCCCCATTTTAAGAGTCAAAGTCACATGCCACTTAATCTGAATAGTGAAGAGCATGACTATTGTATTTTGAAAAAGAAGCACAAACCATTACATTTCCTTTTTGTGCAAGAGAAACCATTTTACTATTATCAAGGCGGTATTCAAATGATAGAGGCATTGCATTCCATCAAAGGGAAGTTTGACATGTTTCTGAATCCTCTCAATCCAACTGATATCACACATGCCATGTAAGGATATCCTTCTGCGGACGCATACAATACTCCACAATAGGATGGCAGAGACTTGTAAAGGGAAGATGAGAGTTTAGAACGACTAGAAAATATTTTAGTAAATTCAAGAACAGAAGAGGCTTTTTTTGCACATTGAGCCAATATGGAGATGCTTAAGTATAATGGCTCAAAGGTATTTGGAGAGATGACTGTAAAGCGATTTCAATGTAACTAACCAAATAAGGGACTATAGGAATTGTACGCCAGGAGAATATTGCAATGCGATAGAATCTGAAAGGGATTTAACGATCGTTGGAAATTAACAGTATCATTGGCGTACATGAACAACTTAACTATATGCCACATTTAAAAACTATTTATTGATTTCAGTTTGCGTTGATTGGAAATAGAGTGTGTTGTTCATTCATAAAGATTGTTAGTATGAATGTAAAACCTTTAACCAGTTGAAATGCCGACAAATCTCACATTGGCCACCGTGTGGTTTAGTAGTAAAGGATAAGGAAATGATTGGTCTTAGTTTCTGTTACTCTAATCTTTAGAGGTCATCAGATCAATTCAAAACTAATATAAATATGCCTAAATTGTATTCACATTGTGTCTTTGGGAAAGGGGTGAGACCCCCCAAAATACATATCCGCTAGATCCATACTTGGTTTTCGTATAGGCCTACTTGGGTTTCTGTTCTGTGATGGATCTCAAAAAAGTGTGACCTCGGAAATTCAGAACATATTGTTTAACTAGTAACTAATGGTAGGCCTACCCACTCGGCAAGTTGAATGGCCGAGCGTTCATCCATAATATCGGCGCTGAGTTCGAATATTGGCGCTGGTTCTTGGAGGTGGAACAAGTCTTAGATAAGGATTTAACCCTTAGCCCAGTGTGCAGTTGCCTCATGTGCACTAACGAAACCCAGCTGTACATCTTTCGAGACGAGTAGGGGGTTACCCTGGTGTACTGGTTCATACAGCCCCTGTTGTGGACAGATGAGTGCAGCTGGTGCCGGTTTACCGGGCAACTCAGGCACGAAGAGACCCTTATAGGGGAGAAGGAAGTAACTGAATGAGCTACAGTATATCTGAGACAACTATCTGAGACCCTTAGGGGCGAAGAAAGCCATAGATCGAGTTCCTGTCCACACATCAAGCGCCCTGAGCATCTTACATTAGATGGATGTGCGCTATATAAACTACATTATTACTATTATTACTGTATTATTATTATTATTATTATTATTATTATTATTATTATTATTATTATTATTATTATTATTATTATTATTATTATTATTATTATTATATACGTATATAGTTGTCTTAGAGTATATATAGTCCACGCTTTGAGCGCTCATATCCTCATAAAATAGCACTATATAAATGCTGTAATGTATGTTAGTCATCTTAAACTTCAAAAATTCTGATACGAATGGTCCCAGATGGATCTACATGCACTTCGAGACAGCTGATAATTAGCTGCGCAGGGCAAAAACGGACATAATTTAAATGGTAGATAGTTTGGAATCTCATGTAAATAAATAATAATGTGTATATAGAATACAATTCTGTCTATAATAGTAGCTATAAGGAGGTGTATTTTATTCTTGTTAAAGAAAAATATTACATTTAATCAGAGAGTGACTATTGAGACAGACAATTAAAGACCATCCAAGGCAGGATTGTTTTATGTTTATTATTTAATTGTGTAATAGTTTCAATTCATTTTCAAAATCTAATATTAACAACAGGAATTGACTCACAAATATATGATCTTAAAGATTACGATACGATATATTTTATTTCGTCCAAGAGGAAACGTTCTATTAACATCAAAGAAATCTAACCAAACTATGCATCATGGTAGGGACGCAACTCTACTAAGGTATCGTACTAATGACCCGCATACCATCCCAACCCTAACCGTACTCTGCATTATAGGGTAGGGGCGTTACTCCACTAAGGTCCTAATGACCCGCATATCTCACCACGAATTGTCATTCAGGAACCTAAAACAAAATAAAAATTGAAACATTTTAAATTCTCACAGACAGAAGATGGCAGAAATGAATTCCTGTATCTACTCGTTCTACATCGTTTACCAGATGGTGTAGTATGAATTTAACGGGTGACGAGTATTGCTCATAATCAGTTTTATTAATTTAACAGTGTTTTCTGTATTTATTTCGTTCATGATTGATATAATTGATATATTCCCATTTATTTTGCAGGCATGCCTGGTGATTCTACAAATCTTGAATATTATTTTTCTAGAATTTCCGTACCATACAATACAATTAAATATTATGATACTCTCAATAGTCTATAATACTAATAATAGTCAGTTTACCCTTTAAAACTTACAATTTACACACACACACACATACACACACACTCCACCCCCACACACCCCATCCACACCCACGCACACACACATACATACATATATATGTAGGCCTATATAAATTATTTTTTATTATTTTATAATGCCAAATATAGCAAGACATATTGTTTGAAGGTTTGCATGGCGAAGTAACAACAATAATAATGCAATTATATGCATTAATTACTATAAGAAAAAAAATGTTTAAAGTAAATCTAGGGGAATGAGGGTTTTCCCTTTTTTTCCCTGCCCCCCCCCCTTTTTTTTTTTTTTTTCAATTATGCTTATTGTAAGAATTGAAAGATGAATGTTAACGCTCTGTTTTGGTTTTAAAGTCTAAAAAGTAATCAAACCGATAGAGGGTGGTATAAACAATTACTGTAGCAAGGATTCAAAGCCGCTGATTCGGAAACTGAAAATCTGGACGTCACTGGCTGTGTTGTAAATGTATATTTGACTTAAAACTTATCTAATATAATTCATAATGTCAATTAATACAGTTTACTTTGGCTTACCATGTTTTTAATGGAGTGAGAGAATAGGCAAACATTCGTGGATATTTCTACTATTTATAAAAAAAGGCCTCACAGGCGTCAACCCATGCGATACTGATGCCAGTGTGATATTTCAGAGTGATCAATATTTACTTCATATTACTTAAACATTTTTTTAACAATCAAATTCGAAACAATATTGTTTAAGCCTAATTATTACACGACACTTGCATTTCAATTTTTTTTATCCAATTTATTGAGCAAATATTCTTATTCTTGTATTATCCAAACTTCCAGCGCCCCTTATTGTTTTTTTTTTTTTGTTTTTTAATGAGATTCCATTTAAATACATTGACCCAATGACTTAAAAACGTCAGCCTGATAAGGTTGCTATGATTTGACTTAGCTACGGTATAGTAAACTATAGCTCCTAATATATGTTTGTTTTGACGTTATTACAATATCAATTTGGATTATCAATATATACCTGGTACTGTTTTAAATTCAAAGATCAACTAGGTCTATGAAAATTTTGATCGAGAAACTGCAGTAGTCGTAAAGAACCCAGTGTTTAACCAGGACATACAACGTAGTATTGCCCTTTGATCAATCATCTTTTCCGACAAGATAAGAGAGGGGTATATTTATCGGAATAAACTATGAAAAGATAAGCTCGGTACCGTTATTTCTTACGTTATCGCCTTTTTGGGCATGCGCATTAGGCTTTCGTTCGGCTGGGTTCTCCGCGATCGAGAGACACACATACACACATTAAACTGTTGAAAAAAACCAGGTCCATGAAAATACGAATACAGTATGGACGATTTAGATTTTTGCGTCAACGATGCAGAGATCGATAATAGAAACGCAAAATGTACTATGTATGCAAACAGAAGTCAGAGGATAAAATGATTGCATGTGGTGGTCCAAACTGTACTTGGGCCTAGGCCTAGTAATACGTGGTACCACTACTTCAACTGCATAGGCTTGACACCAAATGAAATAGCCTTCCTAGCGATGGCCTGGGCTTGTAAACGGTGCGTAGTCGCAGCTTCAGCATGAGCGGGTGACAGCAACCTACAGGGGCCTAGCTGAGAGAAACAGACGGGTTCAGTACCGTCAGTTAAAAAAAGGTACCCTGTATTTTTTTTATTTTGCCTAATATGGGCTAAAACATGGACCTGTAGTATTAATAATTTTGGTAGGCCCCCTATTTGTTTGATTGACTTCAGTTTTCATACCTACTTTTGTGTATGTTATGTTTTTTATTGATGCCTGGAAATTTATTTTCACAAACCTAGATTAATAAATAC
>NW_022726550.1:183776-185701 GCF_011630105.1 Anneissia japonica
CATAATTATGTATTCAGAGATGGCAGTAATAGCACAATAAATGAATTTAAAAATATTTATTGAGACTTTATTTTTCAAAGGCCAGTGTGACATTTATCACATTTAATGCATCGAATCTCTTTTGTTAAAGTGGTGGCTCTGAAAAGAGCCCTTTGGTTTGGAATTGCTGTGCTGTATTAGTGCATCTTCTTGCAGTTTGGTAGTGGTGCTATCCAGTGAAGTATTGGTTCATTGTTGCGATTAGAGTTTACTGTCGTGTGTTTAAAAAATGCCTGACACTTGAGTTGGTAGTCCAGCCTCCAGTACCTCTCTTCTTTGAATACCCAATAACCGGATCTTGACAGAATTTCTCACTTAAGATGTAGAGTACGGTACTTGCTTAACTCAACAAATTCACTGTGGAAAAGCAAAATTATGATTTATTTATTCTATACCATACAATTAAAACATTATCATCAGCAATACAGTTTCATCAATAATAATAATGATTTTATTTCCTGAACAACAACATACAAAGAGAAAAACAAGCAAAATAATAATTATTATAGATACTGTAGGTCTTGAAAATACTACTATTATTAAATGATGAACAAGTCATATTCATCAATAGAGAGACTTAAAAAGAACATGAAACACATTCTGAATAAATACACACAATAAAAATACAGGTTAGATATGTGTGTAGGAGTGTGGACCTATTAACTAGCTATCCTAATATTTAAAATACAGGCCTAGGGCATAGCCTACTATTATTACATTCAACATAGAGAAGATAGGCCTGCCTAACCTAGGCCCTAGGAAGCCTATGAACGTCACGATAACCAGGCAGATGCGCATTTCTACGATCGACATATCACGATATCATTAGAGAACCACCATCACCTAAAATCACTATAAAAATTTTGTAAAGAACTGTAAAGATAAAACAACCATGTTTCAATGAAGTTTTGTAATTTATCTAACTGTTGTTCGTATGTGTTTTGTGGAGAAGTCGGGAGAAACGGTTGAAAAATGCATTTAAATGGCACCAAATTCCCATTTTTTCTAGAAAAATCGATCACAAACAAACTAAATAATCTTACCTTCGAATCTCAGTAACTTTTCAACAAAAAGTCGATTCGAAAAGACCAAATTCGGTTTTTTGGTACTTGTAGCTACGAAAAATCTTCGATCCACCGCACACAAAAACCTAACACTAAAGGTCACCTAACATGTCAAATTCATTCTCAAATGGACCCAAACTAATGACGTCAGTAAAATTTGTTGCTCCACTCGTTCGATATTCACCGATAGAGGGTGTCCTATAGGCGGAAAAGATGAGTTAATTCAAAGGCGCTCAAGAGAGCGGGCTGCGATAAGAAAACGCTTTGAAGTTTCCAAATACCGCTTATCGCTGATTGGCTGAAGGCTAATTAGTCACGCTAGCTGGAAATCGTTGTATGTCCTTCTTATTAATAGGTCCATGGTTTAACCGAACATGTCTAAGCCGTCGAGACCTTTTAAAATGGCGAAGAAGCCTGGTACCTACAGTGGTGACAATAAGGCTAAGCACCCACTCATTGAAGAACGTAATAGGCCTACCCACTCCGATGACGTAACAATTATCAACAGTCAGCCTGGAAACGGTCAAAGCGATGACGTAACACTCAAACAAAAGGACGAAAGTATTCATTCCAAGCGTAAAGCCTATATTCTTTAAAGACAGTGACGTGCGAGAGCCAGGAGATGATTATTTAAGTGAAGAAATCATATATTTTGCTTTGAGTGAAATAATTAATGGGGACAATCTGGTAGGGATACAAAAAATTAAAAATTTATGGAGGATCTACATCAGTAACCATGGAGACAGAGTGAATATCCTGACTGCCGGTCTTAACCTAAATGGAAAAAACGTGACTGTACATGACACGAACCCATATCTCGCT
>NW_022726550.1:185888-209580 GCF_011630105.1 Anneissia japonica
TATCAGACAAGATACAGAATGCCTTCAATGAAGAAGACGAAGAGAATATCAGTACTACGCTGTTTCGGCAAACATCGGGTGAGAAATATATTCAAAAGATGTGGAAAAACATGGTTGAAAAGAAAAGTAAAGACAAAGAAAAATTAAAATGGAGTGAGTCAAGCGATAACGAATGTTCTGCTGAAGATGATAACATCGAAGATGTAAACTCCTGCTAAGAGACCTTCGATGGTGATGATGACGTAACAGATAAAGATACCGTCCAAAGCAGCAAAGACGCAAAACATGACAACAGTAATACGCAAACAAGAATCACCACATTTATAAAGCCAGCTCTCCAATGCCCAGATGCCACAGTACATCACAAAGAACAGGCTAGAGAAAATGAGAGCGGAATGGTTAAAGAATGTGATGTAATAGTTAGCCCGAAAAGCCCCGAACGTAAACGTAAAAAGAAAAGAAAGAGAGTGCGAAGCAATTCAACCTAAGTCTATCGAGCGTATCCTTTTATACGGTATTTGTTTGTAATTAATACTATACTCAGATTACTGTGATATTATTCCCTTATTTAATGTCTATATTACATTGTGTTTCATTAAATGTTAGAGGCGTAAGAAATAATGATAAGCAAAGTAAGATAATAAATTGGTGTAATGACCAGAAAGCTAATGTAGTACTATTGCAAGAAACGCACTTTACGCTTGACGTTATAAATAGATTTAATAAGTTATGGAAAGGTACTAGCATTCACAGTTTCGGAACATCAAATAGTGCAGGTGTTTCAATTCTATTTAAAGATGAGTGTGCCTTTTATGACATCATTGAATGCATTGATAAAAATGGAAGGTTTGCAATTCTAAAAGTAAAATTAAATGGTAAACCATTAACGTTTGTTAATGTTTATGCGCCGAACAATTACAAAATAAGAAGTGTATTTTTTAGGGAGTTAAACAAAACGATAATGAAATACGTTGATTTAGATAGTGAGAAAATTATCGTAGGCGGTGATTTTAACTGTATCTTAGACCAAAAAATAGATCAGAAAAATAGCTCCAGCAGAAAAGACACATCAGTGTACACAATAAAGCATTTCATGAAAATACTAAACTTGAAGGATGCATGGAGATACAAAAATCCAAATAAAATACAATTTACATGTCGGAGAAAATGTAAAGAAATCTATAGGAGGCTTGATTACTGGATTATTTCAAAAAGTATTTTAGATCACGATAGAATCAAATCATGTGACATAAGACCTGCGATACTAACGGATCATCAGGCAATTTCCATTAAAATTTATTTTATTGAATTAAAAAAAGGTCCAAGTTATTGAACAATGATTTGTTAAAAAATATTGAATATCAAAACGCTATTCGAAAAATGATTATACAAACACAAAAAAATGAATACAATCTTAACCCGGAGTTATTATGGGAGCTAATTAAAGTCAAAGTTAAAGACATGTCAATTGTGTATGGTAAAAAAATAAATAAAGAAAAAACAAAACAAAAAGAAAACTTACAAAACGAAATAAAAATATTAAACGATGCCTTAATAATTGGCGATTCTAAAGAGAATATAGAAACAGAAATTGAAATAAAGCAAAAACAGTTAGAACAAATTTATGATAAGGAAACAAAAGGTGCATACGTACGTTCACGAGTAAAGTGGATCGAAGATTAGATCGAAGATACTCAATACAGACTACAAAATGTTAACGCACATCCTATGTTCAAGACTCCAGAAAGTAATTTCACTCCTTGTAAACGATGACCAAAAAGGTTATATTAAAGGTCGATTCTCAGGTGAAAATATTCGTCTAATCAATGATATTCTTTATTATACTGAAGAGAAGGAAATAGAAGGTGCCATTTTGTCCCATGACTTCAGAAAAGCGTTTGACTCAGTGAGTAGAGAATTTATGTTAAGTTTATTAAGAAAATTGAAATTTGGAGAATCATTTTGTAAATGGGTGAAAACACTGTATAATAACACCGAGTGCATTATTGTTAATAATGGATGGATATCGAAGAGCTTTAAGATGAAAAGTGGAATAAGACAAGGTTGTCCTCTGTCTGCACTATTATTTATCCTCACTTCTGAAGTAATGGCTTGTAATATAAGAAACGACATCCATTACAAGGGAATACCAGTACCAAGCCGGAATAATACCGGCAGTGAAGAGGTGCGTATTGCTCAGCTTGCTGATGACACAGTGTTGTTTGCTGGAAGTAACAATAGTATAGATATAGGTGTGAATATTGTTAAGGAATTTTGTAAAGTGTCCGGCATGAGTCTTAATGAACATAAAACTAATGCTATGTGGATAGGTAATAACAGAAATAAAACCGAAAAGCCTGTTAGCTTAAATTGGGTAAATAAACCAATTAAGATATTAGGTATTTATTTATTGGATACGACAGCAAATTGTGTAAAGAGTTAAACTGGGATTCTAAAATGATAAACTTTGAAAGGCTATTGAATTCTTGGAAAAGCAGAGACCTTACGTATTTTGGAAAAGTGACTGTATTAAAAAGTCTGGCATTGTCTAAGCTAAATTACAATGCATCTATTATAGATGTACCAGAACATGTTATTCTAAAAGTTAATAAATTGGCACACAAATTTGTATGGAATGGAAAAAATGAAAAAATAAAAAGAAAAACATTAATTGGTAAACCGCTTGAAGGAGGTATTAACATGCCAGACTTTTCACTACAAGTCAAAGCCCTTAAAATTGCATGGGCGAGAAAACTTCTCTCGAGAAGACATGTAAGGTGGAAACTTTTACCTTTACATTACATTAATAAACTTGGGAATGAAAATATAATTTTTAGTATGTCCTGCCTTAACATGAAAAACCGCACGATCTTTCAAAGTATACCATCTTTTTATCTAAAAGTTTTAGAGTGTCGATTTTAACAAAGTCAGCAATGATGTAATTAACAATTACGAACAAATCCTAGAGCAACATTTATGGGGAAATAAGAATATTACATTAAGTAACAAAGCTCTATTTTTTACAAATTGGATATCATCGGGGTTAACTAAAGTCAAAAACATAGTGAGTTTTAATCGATTATTTAACCCAACTGAAATCAAAGAGATACTAAATGTAAAAAGAAACTGGCTCAGTGAATATACTACACTTATTGAAGCAATCCCAAAAGCATGGATAAACACAATAAAGCAATACGATAAAGGTAACAAGCACGTGAGAACAGAGTGTACTGCAATCGACAAAATAGCAAGGATGAATACGAAAACTATTTATTTAAATTTTGTCAATAAAATTTTTAGTCCACCTCAGAGCATACTTAAATGGGAGGGTGTATTCGATGATAAAATACAATGGACCGAAGTTTGGAGACACAAAGTAAAAAATGAAAAAAAAATAAAAAATATGCACAATTAAATTATAAGTTATTGAATCGAATTGTCCCTACCAATGCTAGATTATATAGATGGAATCTCAAAAGTACATGCAAATGTAATAATTGTGATGCCATAGAAGATGAGAAACATATGTTTTTTGAATGTCCACGTAACAATATATTATGGAAAAAATTGATAAAATATTTAAAAAAATTGATAATAGTAAAAGTTCTTTTAAAGAGCTCCTGCTGGGATGTGAGTGTTACATTAAAAACAAATTATATACAATTGCTACTTATTCGATTTATAAAATAAAAATGTTAACTGAATTAAAAAAGCCTACTTGTACAAATCCATGGGCTGTATTTAAGTCAATTGTAAAATATATGGATACATTAGGTTTGTAATGTAAAATATATGGATGCATTAGGTTTGTTATAATTACTAAGTTTACAGTTGCACTGTATTTCAACATTGGTGTCATTGTCAATATACGCATACGGTATAAATAATTTTATTGGAAAACAAAACATGAAAAAAAAAGAAAAAAAAAGAAAGAAAAAAAAAAGTTTAAACATTATTATATCTTGTTCAGATATAACGCAGTGATAGTCAATGAGTGATATGTAAAAAAGCATTTATTTATATAATTTTTATGATTTTTATATAAAGTTTTATTTCATGCTTTTATTATATTCAACTATTTTATAGAAATGAGTGCGTTATTATCCAAAGATACGCTTTAACAAAAAGAATGTAAGCTTTAAAAAAAAGTGTGTAAGTACGGTACATAAAAATGAAAATCCAGAAAAATGGAGAAATATCAATCTGTCTTGATTGTATGAAAATGAATAAAGGTGGTGGTGGTTACCCCACAAAAGAGAAAAAAAAAACGTCAGCCTTATAGCAGGGTACGGAGGACCTAGGTTATCAAGCAAAATATCGGATATGAAACTTCAATATCGAATCCTATTAGAGGATCTGGAGAGGGGGAGGGGGTGGGGGTCAGGGGGAAAACAATTCTTGATCCGTGAGCTGAAATTTCTGTTGTTAAAATGGGAAAATAAGAAGTCGGGATTCATTGAATCGTTTTAAAGAAAGGGAAAACCTAAACTTTTAATAACTTAAAAGTAATTAAAAGACACCTCACAAATTAGGGAAAGCGCATTTCCCGTCATCTAGAAATCAAAATTTTCCCGATCCTCCGTTCTCTTTGGGATTCATCCATTCATGGAAAAAAGAATACGTATGCAACTACTTATTTCTTTTTTCCATGTATATACACACACAAGCCTATTTACTGTAATAAGAATAAGAAAGTTTACCTGATCGTTTTCAAGACAGGAAAACCTTGAGTATTGAAGTACTTTAAAAGTCATTAAAAGACACTTCAGAAGTCGGAAAAGCTCATTTCCCGCCATCTAGGAATCAAAATTTCCCCGGGGGAGGACACCTACCCCCTTTCTTTTTGAAGTTCATCTTTCATGGAAAAATGAATGCGTATACAACCAGTCAATTTTTTTTTCTGTATGTATACCGGTACACATATAGGTCTATTTACTGTAATAGTAATGAGAGAAATTTACCTGACCGTTTTCAAGAGGGGATAAAACCTTGAATTTTGAAGAAATTGGAAGTCATTAAAAGGCATTTCAAAAGTCGGGAAAGCTCATTTCCCGCCATCTAGGAGTCAGAATTCCCACCCCCGGTGGGGGGGGGGGTGTAGGACCCCGGACCACCTTTCTTTTTTGGAAACATTCTGACACCCTCCTACTCTCTTAATGTGAAAGAGTGCCTATAGGTACAATGACCACTCACTCCAATTTCACTCTTTCTTTAGTGAAAATTCACTCTTTAAAAAAATGAGTGAATATTATTCGTAAAATACTCTCTTTTAGTTTCACTCTATCAGGAGTGGTCCCTGTAATCACTCTTTCACTCATTTTTCACTCGTTTGCATTTAGAGAGCAAATTAGAATCCAGATCCGTCCCTGTCCTTAAATGTGTAAATCTCTGCCTGGGAGGAAAAAAACTGTACGTTTACAACCTGCAGAGAACCAGAAAGATTTTCACTGAGTTTATCGACGGTTTCATTCATCGTTCGCCGATATGTCCGGTACGTTTCTTTGGATTGATTTAAGTGTCTCAGAAGTAAATCAAATATTGTTTGATGTATTGAATTTGTATTCAGTTAGTGTCAGTATAATTTATAGGCCTAGTCATTTGTAAAATTCATTTTACCTGTACATTGAAATACATTTACGAGGGTCCGCTCATATGTAGGTCTATATTATTCCAACGTAAACAGAGCAGAAAATAACGGGGAATTGTGTACATATGTTGTAAAAATGAATAATTACATGAATATGCCTACTGACACGATAACAGTATCCATAGACTTGCTACAAGTCTCTAATTTATTGACTTTTCGTAGTATTAGCACATTTCGGAAAGCGCCACCAGCGTCAGTTTATGTTTACTATGGAACGCCATGCAAATAAGTAATATGGAACGCCATTGGTGCCAAAATCGATTTAATCTTAAGAATTTCAACTGATTAAGACAAATATTAGGGACTGGAACCCGGTCTACAGTATCACCCACCCGGGGCTTAAAATTTGATATTTTGATGGGATTCACAAATATTATTTACCACAATTGGAGCGGCCTGTGTGAAAAAGTAGCTTCCTGAGCACGTCAAAATATGCTCTACTGCCCTCTATAACATTACAATTATAGGGTGACGACATTTTTGTTCAACAGTTCCTGAAATTCACGTATCTTTGTGTTCAGACACACATATAGGTATATAGGATCTGTGGTTCAGCCTTTAATAATAATAATAATTAATTTGCGATTAACTTATTCAACGTATTCAAGTTTCATGCAATTTTCCAACGTCTATTTATGTTTTTCTACATTGTATATATTTTGTAAATTGAGACCGCGAAACGCATTAAGCGTGGCCGCCAAAAGCCTTGTTCAAAATCAAATAACCATAATTTGTATGAATATAATATTGACACATTCCTTAGGTCACCAAATACCGAATATGTATATCAAATTACGTTAGTGTCATGAAACAAACAAAATATTATAAATATACATTTTAAAATAATGCGCAACGTCTTATAAAAAGTCTTGTTTAGTACTGATCAGAGCCGTAGATAGAGAGAGTTTGGCCAACTTGGCGCATGGGCGCCATGTTGTCACCAAACAGCGTGCGCGCGTACCGTATAGCTTTATAACATTTTATAAAACACTGATGCTGCATAAACTTTCTTTCATTATTCTGTTGATGAGGACAATTCAATTATGGGATTTTAACATATTGTAAATATCATATACTGTATAATCATATTTACCTAACTTTGAAATTAATTCAGTGACGTGCTGTATTATTTCGAGAAGATAAAGTGAGGACGATTCTTTATTTTTTTTTTCGTTACGATTATCTTTTTGTTTGAAAGTCTATCATTAAGGCCTATGCCCCTATACCTAGTTGCTAGCAGCCTACTCTATAGCATGAGGCTCATAAGAGTCAACACTGCAGAGGAGCCTGGTGGTTGCGCAGACAGAGTAGGTTTGTGAATCGTCGGCGATAATATGTTAATTTCGCCTGTAAATGAATGATAAAAATATTAATAACATGAAAGTTTTCTAATTGTATCTAGGCCTAGGCCTATGACTTCGTAAACTTTAATTTATGAAATAAAATATGCTGGTCATCTTCAAACAACAAATAGCCTAGGCCTATTTATAAATTGTAATCTAAACAATAAATCAAAGTTGGAGAATTATTGCATTGAGAGAAATTTTTGTACAACATATGCCTAATCATTCATAATCAAGAAGCTAGGCCTTGTAAGTAAAATAGCAGCATTCTCCACACTTCTGTTTATATTAGTGAGTTATAATATTATCATTATTACTGTATTATTATTATTATTATTATTATTATTATTATTATTATTATTATTATTATTATTATTATTATTATTATTTATTATTCATTATTTACTATTCATTGAAATTTTGATTTTTTTTAAAAAACATTTAAACGTTTCAATTTAAATATGTATTAAAACAATCAATATATTATAATACAATTAGGCCTATATCTCTTTAAAATATATTTTTATCTTTAAAATCTTTAGTTGCACAATTAATTGATTTGTAAAGCACAATTGGGCATGTTTGCATAGCTCAGGACTCCTTGGACAAGTTTTCGCTTTTATTGGAGGATTCAATTTTTATTTTTAATTATAATTTAAGCTACCTTTGACTGATACTTCATGTAACTTTCTGGAAATTTAGTTATATAATTTAACAGCAAAGTGCAACATTGCATCTTTTTTATAAATCATTGCTGCTTGAAAATTCTTCCTTTTTTTTTTATTATCATCGTAATGAAGCTGATTTAAGTACTACCTTAAGGTGTTCGGCCGAAGAAGTACCGAAATTTAGGCCTGTCTAGGCCTAGTAGTAGTAGGTGGATATATTATTACCGCGAAGTGGGGCGGGCGCGCGGTACATGCGTTATAATTTACTACGTGGATAGCGAGATTTTTCGATCGCCATGTGAAGTTAAAATAAAATCCCAAATCCTCCTCCTTTTTGGAATTTAAGGAAATTAGTACATTTTTGTTTCTTTGTTGGATCGATTGCAGCAACCCCAAACCCAACATAACGGTATTTCACATTATATAGCATTAATCATCTATTATAATAACTGCTAACTTCCTACCCTATCGCGTTGTTTTGTTTTGGTGACAACATGGCCGGTGTAAGTCACGTGATTGAAACCGAGTTGGCCAACTCTCTTTATCTACGGCTCTGGTACTGATTTTGCGATAGCGCCCTCTTTGTATTCATAACATTAATTTTGAAGAAATAAGAATTACCCACTTTTGCGTAAGAGGCCTACACTATTAAAATTATAGTGCCTATAATTTTGCAAAATGTTTCATATTTATATTTGTGTATGTCAATAAACGCTAAAATTGTACAAGAAACTGTACCATGGGCAAATGTATCCACGGACTTAAACAACACTTTATTCTTACCTGTAATCAAACCGTTAATTACAAGTCTCAAATATAATCTTTGTTTGATTGTTTGTTAATTAGATTTTTCTACACAGTGCAATTTCTGAATACAATAATGAAACTTAACATTAGGAACGAAATCATTGTTAGATAATATAATTAAAAAAAATAATAATAGTCATCCTTTAATAGCATGATAATAACTTTCATTAATTTATTTTAGAATTCAGGTGCAATACTACTTTTTAAAAATCTTAATTACTCAGTGGTGTCGCTAGGTTTTTTCCCAACGGTGGATGCAATGCCTACGACGGTGGGGGTGGGGAGAGCCTGAGGGGTCCAGAGAACAAAGCCCCAAGAAAATTTCGACAATCTAAAGGCATGAAAGGTTTATTTTATTCGATTCTAAAGTCTTACAGAAGTTACACAGAATTTGTTTCCTCCTAGACGATTTGTTTTTTCCTGTTTCCGTTTAAACTAGAGCCACCACTGATTTTTATCTTGCTGTAAGTGTAACAAGAGATGCTCATTTGTTTGGAATCAACCTTATATAAACCATGGGTGGTGATAAGTGGGAATTGGAGACTTGTTTTTCCTCAAAATATTAGCAATGTATTGCTGTATACCGTCGTGGAGTAGCTGCCTATAAGTTGAATTGCCACTATTGGCTCAGTCATATAACAAAAATCAAAAGAGCTGGTCATGTGACAATGGGAATAATGTTTGCAAACCAGTTTCGGTATGTTTTCAGTTTAAGATACATCATTACCTAGCAAAGTGTACATGTAAACAGGGATTTTGTGTTTTCATTCCACTAGCATGAGCGTGCGCTTTTTTCTGGTTGCACATTTTATCAACTTATTCCTCCGAAGTTCCGAGAAACATATTAGGTCTAATCATAATTTTTTTTTAGTAGAATCACCGTATCGATTCACAAAACACCTGAAACCTATGAGTAAGAATTGCTTGTTAAAATTTCTATATAACACTTCTAAAAATGTGATTCACGATTTAATTAGCATAGGCCTACGTCTACTACATTAATTTCGCCAGTTACCATAGTGACTAAAATTTCATTGGACCAATAACGCAAACAGAACCAGTAGCGCGTTGATATCGGAAACAACATGCTTGGCAGACAAAGAGCATACCGGAAACGTAATGTTTAACATAAGACGCGGCCGTAGCAGCTAGGATTCGTACAGCTATGATTCATGCGTGGGCACTAGCGTTAATTGACGCGGCGTAAACCAATCACATACTGCACGGTCATATCTAAAGTTCTAAACGATGGGCCTAGCTAAAATATTGAATTTTCTATTTACATTTCCAGGCCTACATACAGTCTATTACTATACTGACTTTCAACTACTCATTAATATCACATAAATCATTGGAATAGCCGGAATATTGAAAACAGAGAAATTTAATTACATAAAGCATAAGATCATTATAATTAGGCGGTGAGTAAGGCCTTATTCAGACTTAGTGGAGAATAAATAACATTTCGGATAGGGTACATGGGCCTACGTTTCGAAATATCTTATAGGTCCGATATAAAAATTATCAGCGTTGTACCACGCACCCTTCTCCCTTTGCTGACATCTCCAAATATAGTCTTCTACTACATACTTTCCTTTAAGGATTGAAGAAAATAACGTGAGAACATTTACGATAGTTTCACTAATGCATTATCTACAAATTGCACAATCAGTCGACACCTCTACACACAGAGAGGTCCGGTTGTTCGAATTTCTTTGTTGTGATGTGTATGATATCCATATATGGAAATGCGGTGCATGTCCAATTTGGCACCAGCTTTGTGTTGGCAATATTAGGTTTTTCGCTCACCTCCATCTTGTGTTTCAATGTATGTTGCAATAATTTTAAGTGATGAGGCTGGAAATAAAATTGACCCTGACAAGTGCGACATCTACTGTAGTGTTAACCCATTGGTATATTAAAATAACTGGTTTCCTTGACGTAATAACGAATTCAGCATAATTTGATAAATAATGTACAGTACAGTATAATTGTATGTAAGGGGTACGCATGTCCTCTTTTCTCCCCAAAAAAGCTCAGTCCCCTCCCCACCGGAAAAAAAACAACACGCTGAAGTCGTTTAAATTCCACTTATACATCATTTTTCCAGAGCTCCGCTAACTTTATCATCGAGCACTCCGTCTTCAATTTCACACACACCCCACCTCAACCATATTCAGAAAAATACCTACACTCTCAAGTGGTAAGAGCTATCCGAATGGCAGTATTGGGTTCAAATCGCGTGGGGATACGTTTTTTCTCGAATACTATCACCAGTTATGAAACACGCATAATACAGTACATCTTACCGCAGACCCTATATATGTATATAGGGTCTGTGATCTTACCATCAGTTCGACAGCAACAATCATACAACGAAACAGACTTGACTTTAATCAAATCAAACACTACGCTACAGTATATTGATTCTTTTAACATTTTATTAATATGCCTACTTATGCAAAAAAATCATGTTTTTCTATAAATTTTTCTTACAAAAAAGAAGTTACAATGATTGGAAGACTGAACTTGCTTAATGCATAAACAATTAAACAAAACACGGTTGCAAGTATCTATAATACGAAAGCTTTAAACCTTAAATACATCAAACAGATAGGTAATGCTTATCAATAATCAATAGCAATCATTGATATAAATTGATTAATATCAATAGATTGATACAAAATCTATCGATACCAATTGATACATCATATCAAAAGACCAAAACAGATACAATTTGGAACATTTTTTTTCCTCAAGGTTAGGGTTTAACTGAAAATTTGTTAACGATTCTCTGACGTCATAATTTAATCATGTGACCTAAAATTTAAATTAGCTACAATTTTTCCTTTCAAACCAATTACAGAAACAAAACATTTGAATAACATATTGAAACTTCTTTTCCAAAATGCAAAGATAAACATTTTTTGCTTTGCTTTCCTTTTCTATTACCTGATTTTCTCCAACTGAGGTAGAAATCTTAAAATCCAGGTTAAGATAGGAAATGTAAAATATAACACCAATTACTAATATTTTTCATTATTTCTCGATAAAAAAAAATCATATCTCATTGCATTTTTTTTTTGTCAAAAAGGCAACTTTAAAACATACTACTTTTGGGAAATTTAAATTTGGTCTTTTTCTGAAGAAAAATTAAGTTCACAATTCTTGATATATGCAACACAGAGCAACTGATAAAAATGGATGAAAAATATATCTCATTAGTATACATAAAACAATGACAATTTTTAAAATAGTACACAATTAATGCTACAGAATCACATGAAGTGATATGTAATTACACAAATTTAAATTCTGAAGCGAATGTTGTGACTAGCCAAATATTAATGACATACAGACACAACATATTCAGAGTTGCAATGTACCTTAAATTTAATTTCAAAAATATAATTATTTCTCAAAAAAAAACATTACTTAAATTTCAAAGAATACAGGCATAATAAAATGTAAAATGGGTATTTATGCAAACCAAACTGTTGGCATTTCCAGCTGCATTCATGGATTAACGTACTCAAATAATTAATGTTGTTGCATCTAATCTGACATCAACCATGTCCAAAATCATCTATTTCTATATTACTGTATACGAGTCAAAATCGCTTTGCTAAAAAATCACACATACTAAAATCGCCTCACAAACCATACATCAACCAAACCAGAGGTAGGTACAAGTTGAAAACAAAATCACCAGTTTTTATTTACAATATACAAACATTGCAATTAAGTAAATCATCCCTTCTAGGATAATGGAACGGTCTGAGGCTTACCCTTTCGAGGGTGTTTCCAATTTGTTATATCAATATAGCCTGTACATTCCTGACCTATCGACTAGACAGCTCATACATATCCAATTAGGAACTTAGACACGGTGACCTTTCACGTGATTACTTTTGGCGGGAGATATGGTAATTAGGACGCAACCATTATTTTCTAGGTATATTTTAAACAAAAGTATAACAAAGGAACAAAGGAGTGATATAAAGATGGGTTTTAAATTTTATTTACAATGGAACAGGTCTTACATTTTGTTAACCATTATAAGACTATTTGTATTGTGAACTAGATAAATGCTTTATAGTCTTGCATTCTTTTTTGTACTGTCATACAATTTAAGATTGGATACAGGTATGAATAAAGTCCAGATTTTCTACTTTTTATTCTTATTAAGCTTTTACTTTTAATAGGTGGCAGTGTTGAAAAATATTTTTGGTTCCTTTGAAAAAGAGGAATCTTTTTTAAAATGTTTTTCTTAGCAGAAATTAGTGAATATATATATGGAAGATTGGCTTGAATAATCTACAATGACAAAGTCTTTGATGTTTATATACACCACACAAGAAACTAACATACTGTACTGTATATAAAAAATCTCTTATTTTAACAAAGTATATACAGTTTTTAATGTACAAAGAAAATCTTTTTTAGAATGGGCAATATAAAAAAAGAAAATATATATATTTATATGTATAACTGTACACAAGAACTCTAACAAAATCTGTTCAATTTACAAACGCTACAAAGACCCTTTCCTGTACATATTGCCATCGTTTCACTGCTAACAAAACAATTTAAAACTTTCCACTTCCTTCTTTTAAAAACCAAAACAATCATTAGTTTATAGGTCCAGCACATCTTCCCGTAAAGTCCGCAACTTTTGTAATAACATTAAATTCCGCCGTCTAAGAATTCGCTCCTCTTCTTGCAAGCTGCTTTCATCACTTTGCAGTTCCTCAACATAATCAACAGCTTTTTTCAAAATAACAACTTTTGCGGCCCGTTCCTGGCACTCAAGTTCTGGAATGTTATCACGCAAACGCATAAAACTATTTTTCAGATCAGTCCTTCGTTTTCGCTCAAGAACATTGTGCGATGCTCTTTTGTCTATATCTTCCGAGTCAGAAGATGCCCGGCTACTGTTCCGGCTACCTGTCCGGCTGTTCTGTCGACTACTGTATTTGCTGCTTGATCGACTACTAGAGTGTGATGACGGCGTTTTGATGCTCTGTAAAACCCGCTTCACTTCTTCAATGTTAGCCTCGGTTTTCGACTTCTTTGACGATGTATTTAGCGATAAATTTAGTCCAGACTTGCGTTTCAAGCTTGCTGAGTATGGAGCCGAGTAATTGTGGGTAATACGTATCTTGGTGATTTCACTAACTTTTTGTTGTTTCTCACTGACACTGACAACGTCTATCTCTTCCTCTGTTAAAAAAAATATAATTTTAAATGATATTACGGATGAGTTTAAAAGCTTTTTCATTACAGTATTAATAAACATATTTTAATCGTCTGGTTACTGTCTATTGCAATTTGAATATTTCATATTAAAAAATGAATTCATAAAATCTTAGGGGCCATCTGTTATTTTCACACGAGTACACAACATACAGTACTCTTTTATCTGATCCCCTACCTTCCACTTTAAAATACACAAAAAAAAATTATGATTTGTATAATTTTGAGATCATCTTCTTCATAAAAGTGTACATATGCCTACACTGTCAACTCCCTCCTTCACCCTTAAAATGTTTCGTACTTTTGAAATAAAATGATGAAAATAATAGATGATCCCTTATGGAAATTACTTTGCATTGGCTTACAGTATTGTGAAATTACCAACTGTATATTTTTTGTTCTAGATTTGAGTGAAAATAATACTGCAATCTGAATTGCAAGTACAGAATTTAAATTCAACATCAATTCAATTATACATAAAAAGCAGACCATGATGCAACAGGACAAATGGTGATCATTTTGAAACACGTGTACAATATCAATAAAAATATTATCAAATGTGGTAACATATGGAAGGCAGAATCCAGAGTGTCTAACACATGGTTTGTATACACCTCCGCTCCTATACAAACATCTAAAATAAGAACTTTCTATTGGTACAGTATATTAATTAATTACGGTTAAATCAAACCTTAGCAATGTCACTGTCTTTACTGTATAGCTTATAGTTCAACATCTTGGTATAAGTAGCTAGATTTTAATACGATGAAAACTACGAGTCTATAATTGTGGATGATTTGAGATGTGCTTATTGTTTAAAAGTGTAAACTTATATCTTGTCTGTTTAATACAGTACAAGCATATATACTGTACAGTAATTCAGTAAAACTTTAAAAATATAAATCATAAATTATTGGTTTAAAAATCATATCAAACTAATCATAAAAAATAGCATGGTATTGGTATATATCTATATACCGTACAGTACTGTAGCTAGTTTAAACCAAAGCTTGTGAAAATATTTTAAAAAATCCTATATTATAATAATAGTAATTTAAAATATATTGTGCAATCAAATTACCACCAACATTGGTAGGATACTTTCATAATGGGTTTGCAAGACAGGGAAAGATTTTATTTTAAATTTATTACTGTATAATGAGGAAGAAAGAAATATGGCCACCTGTACTGTACATCCTCTCTATATCTTATGATGTCACCAAAATGGAATTCCTAGTATGTCATTGTAAAGCATAGGACACCTTGGCTATATAGTAGCACAAGCACGACTAGACTCGGCATTCACTAGGCCTAGTACTACTGTAGTTATGGTACAACAATTAA
The DNA here is from genome assembly GCF_011630105.1 of Anneissia japonica. NCBI lineage: Eukaryota > Metazoa > Echinodermata > Crinoidea > Comatulida > Comatulidae > Anneissia > Anneissia japonica. The sequence goes on from NW_022726550.1 coordinate 200,954, forward strand.
AAAAAGTTTTGGTAGAATAGCTTCCAATTAACTCCATATAATAATTGCTGAAAATTACCATATAGACTAAGACTATCAGTACTTGAGTGAGTCACTTTTACCGTGATTTCGACAAATATTTAACAAACAAAAAATATTAAAACTGTACATAACACATCAAAAAATGAATTTAAATCTATATTAAAGTTAGTATTCTTGTGGCTTTTTAAATTAAGTTTCAAAAATTCCCAATAGGAAAGAAAATGCATACAGTAGGCTAGCTTACACATAGATAGTTCTTGAGAAATTATCAAGTTAGCATATCTCAGATCTAATTAGTAAAGTTTACAGATGCCTAATTTGGATATCTTTTATTTAAAAAATGTGGGCTTAAGTTAAATGACCTCGGTTTCGCCACAATGCACATTGGCATTAATCTAGGCTAGTCCCTCTCTATTGACTTCCGATATATTGCGCGCTGAATATAAAGTTTATAAATGTTACATTATTGAAAAGGAGGGAGCGCGGCTGTCACCCATCCGTTGCGTCGTGCCAGAGACTGGAATGGCGTAGGAAAAAAATGGCTGGAAATACAAATTAATTAATTCTAATACCAGGTCCAAACTATGATAATTGAATTTCACTTACCAGAGTCGGATGGTGTCTCTGGTGACAAGTCCATTCGGTCACTCAAAGGGTATGGGAAAACTGCTGTTGGGTCTACACACTCCCCTGTTCCATACTCTGCTGTAGTAGAAGATGGTACTTTGCTTGATTTGGTCACTGGGAATTTGGAAGGGAGAGATTTATCCTTTGATAAAACTGTTTTGCTCGGCGTCGATATGTCTTTTTCGGAGTCCAATGATGTTTCAATTAAACCACTCCACATACAATCTTGAATTAAATTTGAATTTATATCTCCAACAAAAATAGTCGGTGGTGCTGGGCTTGCAAGCCCGTCATCCAAAGACTCGGAAACAAGACGTAACTGTTCGGTGATAGCTGGGTGAAAAGATGTGATTGTATCCGTGATGAGGGGGCTAAAACCATCATCGATTTCATCCCTTCCTGGACTCCTAGGAGGGGTAGGCAACAACTGAAACTTCTTCCATATGTCTTCACTAGGTGTTGTTGATTCGTAAAATTCCTCTTCGTCCATAGATTGGACGAAGTATGGTTGGTTTTCATCGAATTCAGTCTCGAACCGAAGTGAATGGTTTCTCCGATGTGCTAACGTCATCATCTGAAAAAGTACAGAACAAAAAATGTTTATAAATTACTACAATGATATAGTGCCTCACTATGGTTTTCAGTCCTAGTGTTTCTCCCCTCTGATTGATCCTATACAGAGTCCCAACATCCTACCTACCTAGACTAGGCCCCTGCGCTAGTACTTGTGTTGTGAATTCGACTTGCTTGCACTTCCGGGGTTTTAAAACTCTGCAAATCAAATGTAACTTCCAAAATACACTGACAAAATAAGGTTACAACTTTACAAACACTAACATAGGATAACTCTAATGAAACACGGATGCTCCAACAATTAACAAGTCAACATAACACTATGAGCCACAATAGTCCCAGTGATTCAGATTTACTTTTGACAGTGGGTCATTATTGGATTTTGCCGGCTTTTTTAAATGGACATTTGCATACTCAACACAACATAAACTCGTTGCGCAAAAGGCATCCCCAACTATCTACACATGCAAAAAATAATAAGAAAGTCACTTCAGCACACAACATAACTCGCATAACAAGATGTAAAACTTACCAGACTATTATATATCCAAGACCGCTAAAATAATAAATTGTATAATCTTGGAGGCCTATCAAAGGCTTTGTGAACCATTCAGAGCTCAAGAACTGAGTAATTGCCACTACAGAGGGAGCGTCAGGAAAAGCCCTAGCTGTATAATCGGTGACCGACCGGGCGAATCACTACTACAATACGTAAAAAGTAATCCGCCAATACGGATGGCGCGATAACAGTGGACTCCGCCCCTATTAATAAGTGTAAACTGGCATTTCTATAGCCCCAAGATTGATCACTGTAAACCCAAAATTTATTGTATTAGTTTATGAGGCACTACATTATTTGTTTTTTTTTTTACTATAGTCCTAGTAAAACTAACAAAAATAAATTTATTACATAGGTTATTTATTTAGAGTGTGACACCCTGTTTGAATGAATTCATACAGATCTATCTTTCTTACACATCTCATTACAATTTCATTTGTAAGTGTATTTACTTACAATTGCTGCAACATACTAACAACAAAATGAAATAAAAGCAGTAATTCTTTAATATTTAGCTAATGCTAGTGTAGGAAAATGGTATGAATTAATAATTATTTCTCAATATTGCGCAATGCTAAGACTATTTTTCGTGTGTAAACACTGCTCCGCTAGTACTAAAGTAGAAAGGAGTTGTTAGGTTAGAGTGGGCGGAGTTATAATGTCTGCGAATTAAATTAGTTTCAGACGGAAGTTTCCATTATTATGTTAGGTAGGTTATCTTTAATTAATCATAATTACCGTACTGTATTAAATCAAATAGAAAAAGTGATGTATGTGGTTAATTTTAAGAACGCAATTAAAAAATAATGTAATAGTAATACGCTTGCTATTAATTAAAATTGAAATTAAACTAATTTTAGGACAATATTACCCTAAATGGGATTGCAACATTTGAGAGGTGTAGGACTTCGAATGGGCCTATCAAAGTGTACGGAATTGTACGCATTATTTTCAAACTCATCAACCTGTTTGCATAATGAATTGTCTCAAATATAATTGATAACTCCCTAGCTAGACACATTTACAACCAATTGCAGAGTTTTTAACATGATCCCTGTTTGTATGTGTGTACGGAAGGGATCTGTGCCTACCGAATACTACTGTATACAAAAACCATACGCTCAAAACTACATAGTCCATGAAGATTCAGGTGATGGGGGAGGGGGAGGGGATGGGTGGGATGATTAGGAATACGTAAAATGTATGTGCATCTTCTAATAGTTAATAATAATATATGCCTGTTGATTCATTAAAACAAAATATTATGTTTAATGTTTTGTTTTTGTTTTTTTTTTGTTTTTTAGTGTGTAGGACTTCGGCTCACGGTGCAATTAATAAGCCTGTTAATAATAAGTACTGCGACAGGATAATTATTAATTTCAAAAAGGCCTTTCTACAGCATGTATTACTTTTTATTGTGTATTATTATTATTATAATTCATGGTGTATTACGCAATACCAAAAGAAAATAAACGTGTCTTATTAATTATTATTATTATTATTATTATTATTATTATTATTATTATTTATGGTGTATTACGCAATAACAAAAGAAAATAAACGTGTCTTAATATGGTTAGAAACTTGGTCTCATCAGGTCTCATAGTTGGTAGAGTATCCGAACGGTAATCGGAAGGTCTCGGGTTTGAATCGCGATGGGGACATACGTTTTTATTTCGTTTAATTATTATTATTATTATTATTATTATTATTATTATACTTATAATGGTCACATTATTAAGAAGACACAACAATAATTGTTACTTAACCAATATCCTGAGGCGCGTGGAACGGAGAGAGTAGAGAAAACAGTAGAACTTATACATACTGTTTGTGGTGCTGAACTAATAATAATAATTCAAATAATAAAACATTAAATAGTTAAACCGTTATTAAATTTTTTGTTGACAATACCGGTACATAAACAAAAATATCTTATCTTATAATATCTATTAACGCGTCAATGAATTAAGTTACTGTATTCACCTAAATACTGTACTTATCTCACTGCGTGCGTGTTTGAGATGCTAACAGTAGTTTTAGTCACTACGATACATGACCGTTTTTATATTTTTAACAAAACCAATTTCTTCTAAATTTAAATAAATTTTCCCTGAATATGTGCTAAATGTAAAAAAAAAAAAAAAATACAAATTTATGATCACGTCATGTGTTTCTGCAAAATGCGTGTTTCCAAAATCACTTTGAAATGTGGGACCGTCCCGCACGATGCGAGACGGTTGGTAATAGAGTGTATAATTAACCAGCATTAAGTCACCTGAACTCGTATATACCTAGCATGTTTTTATTTTTTTGTTTTTTTTTTGTTTCTGTGAAATTCATGTGGTGTGTACAGGCCTATATATTGTACTCTCGAAAACAAGCCCATGGACTTATTTCGAGGCTAATTCAGCAGGGAGCGGGGGCTTTGATTCGAGATGGGCTTTTCTCGAGATCAAGCCTTTGTCGAGGTTTAACCATTAACGGTACAGTATTAAGATTAAGTTAACAGTCTTCGATAGCCTTTTTATGAATGGATATTGTATTATAAAGAACCCCTGCTATGAGTCATTTGGTATGATTCTGCAATTATTACGAGTGCCACTGAATAGGGTAGGCTGACCCCATTTTGGAGACTTTGAACCTAAACATAAAATTTTCCCCTTAGGGAGTTTATTTTGCATCTAGTTTTACCACGATTACAGATTCTTCATATACTGTTTTAGTGCGTAGGTATGGGCATTGCAGCCAGTGCAAAGTCCGGGGCTATGAGGGGCCTGTTCAATAGGCCTAAAGATCTAAAAATATAATTTTTTAAGAAATCCTATACTTGAATATAAAATGCGCCACATTGAAGCCTCCTAAAACATTATAAGTGCCTCGGTGCTTATTCGAGCATATTTACGGTATGCCTACTCATAGAAATCAGTGTGCCAGTTATGATGCAGTGGCGTATCTAGGGGGTGCGGCAGCCCACTGGAATTTTGAAGAAAAACAAAATTACGCTATGTTAGTAAAGAATAACCTCACACCACCTCATTTGGCCAGCAGGGCCCCTCACTTCATCGAACCCTCCTACTTTCTCCCCCACTGGACACCCCTGCCCCTAACAATCTGTTCCCCTCCCAAATTCAATACTTCTAGATACGGCATGTTTATGAAGGAATCCCATAACATAAAGTATATGAAAAAAGAAATAATTCAATCTATCGGAAAAAGAATTGAAATCATCAAATCTATAATATGGAGAACCGGAGGAGGTACAATTATTTTTAGACTGAACATAATGAAGTTCTGATATCTATATTGTGGTACAAAAGAAAAAAAAAAGAGAACAATTTGGTTTGATCTACCGATAAGGAATGGGAGGCCAGCAACCAGCGTGACCACTCACAATTTTTGATATACCCAATGACTGGGTTGAAATTAGCCAAGATTCAGCTGAAATTGCCCAAAATTACCCAAGCATCCAGAAAATGCATTGAAATTTGAAAAAAAACCCGTGTTTTTCGTATGTATAGTTTCCCTTTTAGTTCAATTTATAAACCATTTTTTATTCTAATTGTTTGTGTTAATTATTAAAATTAATATTCATGAGGTGATAATACAGATAGAAAAATACGCCCTCAGTCGGCCAGTGTTAACAGTAGATCAAGTTTTATTATGTAATGCATTAATTAGGTAAGATCAATGGCAACGCAAATCAGAAATAAACAATTCTGAACCCATGCTTATAGCAATTAACAGTCAATTAACAATGTTATGTGCACTTCGTTGAGTTTTGCTTACTTGAATGGACTGACAGATACTTTGTTACTTCTTAATTCTTCCTCTTTGACAAAAATATTTAATTTTCTTAGTAAAAATAAAATACCCAAGGATTTGAACGGAATACCCAAGAACCCAAGACCAAGTCAAAATACCCAAGATCTTGGGTAAATACCCAAGCAGTGATCACACACCCGCAACAGCATCTGTACACAGATTACTTCGTTTTGACTTTTCCAGCTGAGATATACACCTTGTTGTCATTTTACACATCTCGACAATCTATTGCTGACATATATCTGGGTTGGTGGTAACACTTTTTATTAAACATATATCTAGCTTCTGATGTAAACTATTTAATAAGGTATTTTACCTACCAAAAACCAGGAGCTTTTTTGGCCCTACTTGTCCCTGGAGATACATTAACGTAATATTGAATGTGACGAATTATCTAAATGTTTGCACGTAGGGGATACATCAAAAAGATTGTGAGAAAACTTTATTTTAAGCGGCACTATTCAATTACCAGTATATTATTTGGCGAAGATTCCCCGAGGATGAAACACCTCCAATGACCCACAAAAAAAACGAACAAAGATCTGCTCAATTTGATCCGATAAGGAGTTCTGGTTTTGAGATATGACTCTCTTGTGCAGGTTGTGAAAAAAAAAATACTTTCGAGAAAGTTTCGTGACGTCAAACTGATCGGACACATAGCATTATTGTTTTTCAAATTTGCAACTGGTTACTGAGAAGACAAAGCGTCAATCGAAAAATAGCTTTTTAATTTTTGTGACATCACATATTGGGTTACGATGTTTTTTTCTGTTTTGTTTTGCTCTTTTATTTATTTTTTTTTTAAATTATTTTATTTATTATTTATTTATTTGGGTTTTTTTGTTTTTGTTTTGTTTTGTTTTGTTTTGTTTTTGGCCGACTAGCGCCTCTTTCCTCTATTAATTAAACAAACCCACCAAAAATGTATCAAAAAGAAAATTAAAACTTCACACCTGACATCACTCCAGTCCTCCACCGTTCAATTTGTGAAGGGGAATAGATTAAATTTGAGTTTACTGGGGACGTTCCCCTCCCACCATACGACTCCTCCCACACGCGCACCACCGTAAATGCACCAAACCCTCTGGAATCACAATCAACACTACAGTACAGTATAGGTTAACACAACCGAGGTTAAATTTTACTCTGACCCATCTTTAAGGAGAGAAAGTTAATTTACTCTAATCGCCGGTCTGGGGTTCGCCGGTTATGTCCAAGTAGCACGATAGCGATCAAATGACGCAAGCCCTTAGTGTGGTAATGCGATAAGGGTAGCCTACATGTGGGCCGCGGAAACTATGCCAAAGGGAGGCCTTAAGATAGGAAATCAAATGTCGGCCCGATATATTTATATTCCCGACCGATAAAATATATTGTGTATATACAGACCTAATCCCAAGTGTACTTCCAATATTCGATGTTTGGCGATAGCACCGGAAATACAGCGAAGCTGTAACGGAAGGTTCCTCCGTAGTGTGGACAATGAGTCGTAAAATAAACACGACAAGCAGTTGTTGTGAACTACCATCATTATGAGAATCATAAATGCAAGTAGACAGCCTAAATGGTGAAGATCATAGTGTAATTTGAAGTATAATTGGCCTAATAATTACTCTATTGATTTTAATGAGTGCGGTGGGATTTGTCGAGGAGGGAGAGGTAGGAGTTAGATAATGATTATATTGACCACGGAGTTGTTAGTACAACTCCCTGTATTGACCAACAAGAGTTGGACTGGCATGCTACTCCGGGCAATGGATCTTTTTTCTACCTCCATTCTTTCATGGAGTTGCGTTGTCACCGTACACACACTCACAAAACACAATACCCCCACGCGGGTGTCTATAAAACGAAGACCGAAGACCCAAAAACGAAGGGCCCCTATTTTTTCTTTTTCATTTTGATGATAATACGCCAGGCTCTCACAAAATCCAAATTACGAATTTTTTTGGGCGTCTGTTTGTGAAATTTTCAAGGGTCTTCGTTTTATAGACATCCTATATGGGTGTCTACAAAACGAAGACCGAAGACCCGAAAAACGAAGACCTCCAGTTATTTCTCAATTATCTTATTGAAAGTATTTCAACATCATCATAAAACAGGTGCCAAGTACCAATTTCATTATTTTATCGGAATAAAATGAGGAATATCAAGAAATACTTAAGAATCTTCGTTTTATAGACACCCTATATGGGTGTCTACAAAACGAAGACCGAAGACCAGAAAAACGAAGACCCACATTTTTTTTCTTTCAATCGGTGATGAAAATAATGTTTTTAAATCACCTAATGCTATGTGTATATAGTATTCGTCTTCTTAGCACATTGTTGCCTGAATCTGAGTCAATTGAAAGATTTACCCTTTATTCCAGTTCCAAAGCGGCAACCAATGTTGTACGTCCACGGCTGGTGGCAGAGCGCGTCTTGGCGCTGCTACCCTCTAAACGAAAGTAAGGCTTGGTCTAGCGGTACGCGTATTTTGGGGGCCTACAAAAATCTTGAATCTGAGTCAATTGAAAGATTTACCCTTTATTCCAGTTTCAAATCGGCAACCAATGTTGTACGTCCACGGCTGGTGGCAGAGCGCGTCTTGGCGCTGCTACCCTCTAAACAAAAGTAGGCTAAGGCTTGCCCTAGCGGTACGCGTATTTTGGGGGCCTACAAAAATGTTGAATATTTCATTCATAAACTTGTTCCATGTTAAAATAAACAGTAGGAATATGGTATTGTGACTCATATGTGCAGCATTGGTCATTTGGTAGTGACACCAACATAGGATGAACGAGATAATTAAGGGTCTTCGTTTTATAGACACCCTATATGGGTGTCTACAAAACGAAGACCGAAGACCCGAAAAACGAAGACCCACATTTTTTTTTTCTCCCAATCGTGATAAAATAATGAAATAGGAACTTGGCAACTGTTTTATGATGATTTTAAAATACTTTCAATAAGATAATTGAGAGAAATAATTGGAGGTCTTCGTTTTTCGGGTCTTCGGTCTTCGTTTTGTAGACACCCAT
>NW_022726550.1:209667-213915 GCF_011630105.1 Anneissia japonica
AAACAAAGTGGTTTACATCCAGCTTCCTTGTTTATTTTGGCTTAATTGTTTCCCATAAGATTTCTTTTCGACAAGCACAAACGCTTAACACACACACAGTACGTGGTTTAATCCCTTTCTTTGTTTTTGGAATTTGCTTTATTATTTCGATTAAAACTTGATTTCTCAAAAAGATTGAACAATTATCCGATTAAACCTCGACGTTTGATTTCAAACAGAAAAGCAAGATTAAGATAATATGGGCCTATCACAATATGCATTACTTGACGACTTTCGTTTTAAGCCATATTATTCTTGGCCTAAACACACGGTTTTGTGTTTTCTGTTGTGATGCAGTTCAATTTACAATCATGGTAATAATAATATGATAATAATAATAATAATAATAATAATAATAATAATAATAATAACAATAACAATACTACTACTACTAATAATAATAATAATAATAATAACAATAAATATTAATAATAATAGTGATAATAATGCTATAACAATAATAATAATAATAATAATAATAATAATAATAATAATAATAATAATAATAATAATAGTGATGATTATGATGATGATGATGATGATGATGAGGAGGAGGAGGAGGCGTAGGAGGAGGATAATATATAAATATCAATCCGCCCTAACATCCGAACACTGAATGATCCATAGCCGCAACAGGCTGTCTTGAATGCAGCTTGTTGTAATCTAATTTTAAAGCGGAATGAGCCTTGGCTGTAGGTTAGGAATAATTGATTACTGATGCTATTTATATTACCAATTTAAGCAGGCACGAGGGTTAGGCCTATATTTTATGATGCCCGTTATATTGTTAATCTAACAGTAAAGACATTATACCTCCATGGTTATACCAACTATAGAGGTTATTACGAGATGGAGGTATCAGGCATACTGAGGGATATTAAATTATTTTTGTACAGCTATCCTAATATTTTTTAGACCTCTTCCTTTACAAAAGCTGTTTTGGCTGTAGCGGTACCTAACGCACTGGTGCATTTTCAACCACAAACAAGAAATTAACAAGGATTTGTGTAAACATACCTCCCTGGTTTAAACATTATATAAAATAAAATTCATTATATTACAAACATGTTATAAATAAGTCATAAACTTGTAATTACTTTTTAAATAGACAAATCTTGCGTTGCTTACCGAAGTGTCTCTATCCGCCTGTTTTAGAGATGGTAGGAAGAAATAGTAAGAATCGAACATTTTTAATTTAAAAAAAAAAGAAAGTCGAACGCGATATAAAACTCGTGTCACCTTGTCGGACACCTAAACTTTAAACTTCCGAAGCCTAGAGAAATCTGTTTTATATTCAGTGAAGAACAAAAAAAAATCGTTTATATTGAATTACTGGAGTTGTATGACCCAGCCCTAGGCCCCTGTGTTAAAAAGGAGTGAAGTGTTACATGCCTATAAATAAAGTTGTCAGATTTCATTGTGTAAGAACCAGTAACTTACTAATGGCAAAACAACTCAGTAATTACCGTTCAATACAGGATTATAGGTTTCATTTACGAAAAGTTGCCTTCTGAAAATGGTGAACTGACGTATCGGTATGCAATATAAAGGTAAATGAACGAGGAAGGGATAATTTCACTGTCCAAACGGATTGTGAATCGAACTTAACAGCCACGTAGCAAAGGAGTGGTGGGCAGGGGGCCATACCTCTGTTACATTTTTGGGCCCTTGTAAAAACTAAAGTTACAAATGAGTATGGAAAAAATACGTTCAAAAAATGAACAACAAATATTTATTTCTTAAAATTTATAGACTATATGCCTCAACCTCGACTAGATACATACTTTTATGTGATCATTATTCTGGCCCCAACTAGGAATTATTAAAATACTGTCAAAGTAAGATTCTCTGGAAACCGTTTTTTGAAAGTCTGGGATGGCAATTTCAGGAATCATTATTTTATATCTCAGTCCCAACCTTGGTGCATGCTGATGTTGAGATTCCTGGTACTTCGCGGATCCAAGGGGCGGGGGGTTGGAATCCCGCCCGGCCCCCACTTTTTGGAAAGTCAAAAAAAAAAAAAAAGAAAGAAAAAGGAAAAGGAAAAAAAAAAAAAAGAAAAAATTGATTGCCCCAAAAGGCCTCAGGGGTTATTTTCGGGCGTCTAGAACACAGAAATTTCGCGGGAGCATGCCCCCGAACCCCTAGGGTATTGTTATCTCGATCGGCCCCCACTTTCGGCCCCCTTCCGCCCTACCCCTTCTGGACATTTTTGGATCCGAGGTGGGTGTTACCACGTCTCACCACCTCTGCCTATTTTTCGCAATTTAGAATATTTTAGGCTTGAGAATGCAATTTATGGACATATGAGTGATGATAAATCATTTTGTTATTACACCTCAGCCGCCCCCACCACGGTGAGCCCTGAGGTTGATGTGGTCTTTACTGGTATTTGACATTCTCTCCTATTGCCTTTACAAAAAAAACCAAAAAAACAATATATTTAAAATTGGAATTCAGCAATACTAGCAAATTAAGACAATTATAAAAACATAATATATTTTTTTATATTTTTTTTCTCTAAGAGTGCTTTTTTCAAGTTCAGCTCCAACCGTAGTGGGACTGAGGGGTGTGTGGCTCCTCTGTCCCCGGAAAATGTTAATGCCCCTGATCTGATCAAGTTAGCTACGGGGCTAAACAGGTGGACTCATCTTTAAAAAAAAACCAAACAAAACTATTGCCTGTACTCTTTCAATGCATTTTAGAAAGCAGCATACACAGGCAAACTTAATATATGGTTGTTTTGAGCTGAAGATAATCCTGCTCAATGTTTTAATTGACATACCCCCTGCCCATTCTTCACTTTCTATACATAGGCCTATATTCTACTCTTCAAATCTATCTTCTATTCTATCTCATTCTGTATTTCTCTCCTCCGTATAGTGGCATAGTGTCACGTTACGTCACAGATATGTGCATTCTTATTGGCCATGAGTTTTTACATTAAAAAACCCTGACTGTAGATACTGTAGCTATGAGAAATGTATTTGTGTTTTCATTAAACTTGAAATATGTATTTAACTCGGGATACGGATAGTCTGGGGGAAAGTTGATGTGTTCAGTCATTTGGGCATTCCCCTACATGAAATTAAATTTACAGCATTAAAATATTTTCGTTGTACTTAGCTGGCATACAGTCTTTCCGTTTTGATATATTATGTTAAATTAATAATGACCGTTTAATTATTCAATTAAGACTTATACGTCAATAGAGTGCCAATCGATTGAAATACGCATACTTACGTAAGCACATTAATATTCTAAACGCACACGTTCTGAACTGCGCAAGCAATACCCTCGGGCTTATGTTATGTGCGTGTGTATGAATTAATAAAACAAAATTAAAGATTTTACCCTTTTTTTTACCTTCATTGTAACCAATTACATATTTGGTTTTATGTTAACCGTTATTAAATGTAATGTTATTTTGTTTACGGGCTATCCTTGGTTCATGGTTCTCCTGCCAAGTTTAGGCTTAAACTCCTGTTAACACAGTTGTGTTCGTTGCGTTTCTGGGTACAGTATATTGAACCCTGTTTTCCAGTAGCGGTGAACTATTTTTGTAAATGTATCATAGACAATTGCTTCTAAATTAATAGGGCGACAAGTTGTAAACGAATCATAACACAGTAGTAAAGTCTGTTTATAAGTGAAAATCATTTGTTCCTGTTTTTCCTTTATGCGCAAAGAGTTGAAAACGTCCTTTCAGAAGCAATGCGATAGCTATCGTAAAAAAAAAAAGCGGTTCAATCAATTCGACGGTTACTCAAGTAACTCACCGCTCAAACAGTGATTAAAAACACACCTGTATAATTCTATCTTTAGATTTAATTGCTGTTTAAAGACCGTCAAAAATGAGGTGCTAAGCGTATATACACAAAACCCAGGCCTAGACGGTACTTCCCGATCATAAGCCATTCACTGTTTCACCACAAAATCATGGGAGGCTTACAGAAGTACAAAGAGGCATTATTATAAATACGCACCTTTTATATGCGTCCAAATGAACGTGTGTAGAACAAAACATACTAATGTTAACCCCACTATGTATGTATTCACATCATCTAAATAGGCGTAATTTCAACGCACGACACTAGGTTCGTATATTGTGTCGCAATGTGTGTGGCCTATTCTATTCCGATAAAAAGGCTCAGACCTAAATTCTACGAAAACTTAAATCTGATAGAAGGAAGTTGAAAACCTTGATCG
>NW_022726550.1:215562-224955 GCF_011630105.1 Anneissia japonica
AATAATCATAATAATAATAATAATAATAATAATAATAATAATAATAATAATGATAATGACAATAATAATAATAATAATAATAATAATAATAATAATAATAATAATAATAATAATAATAATAATAATAATAATAATAATAATAATAATAAATTATTAATAATATAGGCCTGGAGATTATGCGGAAGGTTGTCAACGCATTATAGTCAAGAGAGCGGGGTTAATGTCCGGATAAAACACCTCTTTTCTAATTATTAATCCGGCTTTGCAGTTCTATTGTAAGAGTAAAGCTATGTATTTTCATATTCTTTTGAGTACACTTAGCAAAGGTCATGAGCTGTTAATATAATTCATAACCAATCTCGTTAAAGCAAATATCAAATAATGGCGAATCAAGTGTAGAGTTTGTGTTTGGTATCAATTCGAATGGATTAACGATTTGTTTCTGCTCAGTTAAGTTCCATTACACTTTGGTATTCTTTATTTTAATGCACCCTGAGGCAAAAGATCGAACTGAAAAATAAGATAATAGGCCTATAAAATACTTTATTTGAATTATACCTTTTTTAGTTGCACACGTCAAATGACGATGCCATAAGAAAAATCAAATTAAACTAAACAATACAACTTTAGTTGCATTGTTTGAGTTTAATTTGGTACTTGATTTTTAAAAAGAAATCAACCAAAAAAAAAATACTAAAGTCAAAATTACTAGTAGTACAAGATAGTCTCACGAATTCAAAGCAACCAAAAAGTTGTAAAATCACTTCTTAAAGTCAGGCTCCGGAGGGGAAAAATGTTGTATGTAAGCCTACAACAAAAAGCATACGGTATTTGAGGGAAAACTCGGGAACGGTTAATTGAGATACAAATTTTTGAATATTTAATGTGGAAAAAGGTTTTTAAATATTCAAAAAACTGTATCTCAGTAACCGTTCCCAAGTTTTTATGCTTTTTGTGTCTTAGAAAATCAGTTGTATAACATATACATTTTTTCCTACGGAGACTGACTGAAAAAATGTTACTTTGAATTGAATTGAATTGAAATGGTACCATGGATGTATATAGGTTCACCTCCATGACGGCACGTACGGTACTCAATCATCTAACCTAAATGCATGCACAACTAGCTTTGGTGCCCCTGTGCGATTTACAAAGTCCTTGCCCTCATCACTTCCCACCCCAACCCGAAAGAAATATATCGCCGCCAGAGAGAGGATAAGAACCAGTAAAATTTGCCCAGGCTCAGTGTTCTTATTATTTTTGCCGATTTAAAGCTCAAAATGTTCTTATTTTGTTCTTATTTTAACACACTTTTCAAGCATCGAAAATCATTATTTTACAGCAGTATATTATTAGTGTACTGTTAAAGAGGGTATAGTATTACATCACACCTACCGCACATAAGGTACATATCAAATTTGTTGTTTTTATATTTAAAAAAGAAAAGAAAAACCCTCAGCTGATATTGCCTCAGCCTCAAATTGTTCGTACATTCTTCTTAATTTTTAGCAATTTCAGCCTCAGTGTTCTTATAAAATGCGTTCTTATAAAAAAATAAAGTGTAGTTTATTTAAAAACTTTACAAACCGTAATGGTAACAATAAAAATTGTTTAATAAGAATATTGTAGTCGAAGTTGTAGGAAAAACTAAATTGCGTTACAGGAATATTAACAAGCAAAATAATACACATTAACAATACCAATACTATACTTTAAAAAAAAGGCAGAAACACTGGACAATTATATAATTCATAAATAGAAAACATATCAATGAAACTTTGCTAGAAGGCGGTCGAGATTTAATATTTTAAAAGAAAAAAGATGGGGACCGGAAGGGAATTCTACATGGGCCATGATTGGGGCTGAGTGGGGCAGGGAATTAGCTTCCCTTCTAGATGGCCGGAAATGTTCCCTTCAGTGGCGTAAGGGGCGTACGCCTCCTCTATTTTTTTTGTAAAAAATTTATTTGTAAAACTTATCAGAAAATTACCATGCTAAATATTAAAATTTAATCAAATATCAACTCAAATTAATGAAGGTGTTAGAGGTTTAAGGGGAAATCTTCCCTTGCACCCCTACCAGGGGCTCTTTCCTGAGACTCTCACTTAGTTCGGACATTCACGTCTCTTTCTTACCGGGCTGGATCCGCCCCTGCCCTTCTATGATGGCCGGAAATGCTATCTCTCAAAATTTGAATGCGATATCCTTTCTACCCTCATTTTTTAATTGTTTAAAATTGGGGCTGAGCCCCTTGAATCCGCCTGTTCCAACATGTCTATATAATTACTTCTAAATAGATCTAAATTCTATGCTACCTTAATAACTGCACACTAATGTATATCAATGCCGTAGCCACGATTTTCAAACAGCGTAGGACAATATCAGGGTGGACACACTTTAAGCGTAAATTCAAATAGGACTATTGTGCACCCATTTTCTTAAAGATTTTACGCAAATATATGAGCAATTTGGACAGATTTTCTTAAGATGTTTTAGGCTAAATATGAGAAATCTGGACCAATTTTTCAAAAAAGTAGACTCATTTTATGCATAAAATTGCATAATTTGGACAAATTTTTAGAAGTGGACCAATTCTTCGTGGAACCATTGTGGGACTGTCCCAACTGTCCCAATAGCTGGCTACGGCATTGTGTAGAATGTTCTTGTGGTAGTTGGTTGAGCTGATAATACCAGTACAGTAAAGATGTAGGGAGCCGTTTATTATACCACCCACCCTTCGTCCATAAGGGTATACTTGAGCCCATTCCAGACATCAAGTTTATCCACCAGATAGAAAAGGTCACACTAGGTCCAAAACATACGTGACCTCCTCGGCTCACAAACCCTCAGAAAAAGATCAAATAGCTGAACCTTGGAATTTCATTACTTTACAAACATTAAGTTAGAGAGAGAAAAGGAACATTGTTTAACGGATAATCCTAAAACGTCTATGACTTCAATATTTAAACTTGGAATTAATAAAATTACAAGTGTTAAATAAGTAAATATTTGATGCAAACTGGGAGTTAATGCAAAAAAACACATGGAACGTACAAAGAGAGGTTTTATCGTACATCCGTCAGAAAAGTTTGAAAGTCAGTGATATATTCCGGTTTTAACATGAAAAGCACAAAACGACAACGACAACTGTATAAGTGTTGTGTTGTTTTTTTCATCAATAAACATGAGGGAGCGGACTGGTGTTGATAGCTTTCTTCTTTTTTTTTTTTTTTTTTCTTTTTTTTTTAGAATCTTACTCCTTTAAGATAGTCTGATTCCACCACTTTTCCATATCCCACCAATGTTTTTTGAACGTGGACAAATATTAAAAGAACAAAGAAATCTCGTGCTTCGCCATAGATCACATTTATGAGTCTCTAAAATGTTACTATGTACACGGTGGCAATGCTGTTGGAGGGCAAGATCAAAATACTGAAAACAGGTTTTTGTTTAACCAAGGAGTTGTTATTTAGATAACAACTCCCTGGTTTCTTAACATTGAGAACTATTCCCAATATTATCACAACGTTTGTTTTACGGCCACCTCGGGGCTGGTCGGGCCGAAACACCTTACACCAAGGCTACTGGAATTAATCACGACTCGACTTTAAGTTTACACACAATGCAAAAAAACACGTGGAACGTACAAAGAGAGGTTTTATCGTACATCCGTCAGAAAAGTTTGAAAGTCAGTGAGATATTCCGGTTTTAACATGAAAAGCACAAAACGACAACGACAACTGTATTAGTGTTGTGTTGTTTTTTTCATCAATAAACATGAGGGAGCGGACTGGTGTTGATAGCTTTCTTCTTTTTTTTTTTTTTTTTTTCTTTTTTTTTTAGAATCTTACTCCTTTAAGATAGTCTGATTCCACCACTTTTCCATATCCCACCAATGTTTTTTGAACGTGGACAAATATTAAAAGAACAAAGAAATCTCGTGCTTCGCCATAGATCACATTTATGAGTCTCTAAAATGTTACTATGTACACGGTGGCAATGCTGTTGGAGGGCAAGATCAAAATACTGAAAACAGGTTTTTGTTTAACCAAGGAGTTGTTATTTAGATAACAACTCCCTGGTTTCTTAACATTGAGAACTATTCCCAATATTATCACAACGTTTGTTTTACGGCCACCTCGGGGCTGGTCGGGCCGAAACACCTTACACCAAGGCTACTGGAATTAATCACGACTCGACTTTAAGTTTACACACAAAGAATTCGTTGCATTTATGAATTCAACAGATTTTCTTTCTACTAGGGGTATTGGAACGAGCCACCCGGTTTACTTCTTGTCAAGGACAATAATTCAATAGCTACGCTATTCATTATGATGGTGGTGGTGGTGGCTGGTGGTGATGATGACGGTAACAACAACAGCAACAACAACAACAATAATAATAATAATAATAATAATAATAATAATAATAATAATAATAGTAATAATAATAATAATAATAATATAATAATAATAATAATAATAATAATAATAATAATAATAATAATAATAATACTTATGAACGACATGTTTCGACGTATCCCACGTCAAACATGTCGTTCATAAGTTTCTTATATTTTATTAGATGCATTAATGCATTTGTAATAATAATAATAATAATAATAATAATAATAATTATTATTATTATTATTATTATTATTTATTATTATTATTATTATAATTATTATTATTATTATTATTATTATTATATCAGCGTGACTATGGTCGCATAGGCATAATGAAGCAGAATTACCTGTAACAGAGCCGTTTGCATATATAATCTCTAAAACAGGTAACTTTACTTTGATAATAATTAATATTAATTAATTGAATTGGTTCATCGCCGCCAGTCACCGTCAGCCTCAAACCCTGTAGTGCTATGGAGTGTGTTGCCATGGTGATACACATAAACTCACTTGCATTTTCCACATCGCATTTTGTCAATTGCAACTCGAGTTGTGTAACTCACATTTTCAAACTCGAATTTTGTAACTGTCAACTCGCATTCTCCACTCGTAACTCGAATTTTCCAATCGCATTTCCAACACACAACTCGCACTTTTCAACTCGCATTTTCCAACTAGCAGAAAACAACATTTTCCGTTAGCTCAGGATTAAGCACATTTCCATTGCATTTATTCACATTGTTCAAATTAATTTTTTTATAGGCAGACAGTATACCACCTGATTCCACTGACGACAGTCGTAAAATGTTTATTATATTTTAGCAATCAACTTTAAAACACCGACCTACTAGCCTGAGCCTCTATTCTATTGTTAGTACAGTAGGCACAACCATGCTTTAAAAATGAGTATAAGTTCGGACAAGCAGTCTTTCGATATCTCAGCTCAGTCATTACTTTACAAGCCCATTAATCAACAAGGCGGAGTGGAAGTTTTTTTTTAACAAGGTGCTCCTAATATTGGTGTAGAGTAGCGTAAGTAACGAACGTGAGGTCTCAGCTCAAGAGCGAAGTGAAGCCCCTTGGCCCCAGTCAAAAGGGTTCACTATTCTTAGCATGAATCCAGTGTTGGTCTACTAGGGGCATAACATGTTCTCATCCCCGGGCCCCATGACTCACTGGATGGTACTCGGGAAATAATATTTATGGGATGCTATGTTGTAAATAACAAATAATATTGCCTGTGATAAATCGGAACTATAACGTACTGTACTTCTATGGCCCATTAGAACTCATCTAAAAGCGAAACAATTACAATGATATTGATGAATGAGTTATTATAAGTCAATTATAAAGTGTAGCCCAATATTGATGCTACTAAATCATATTCTGACACATGTCAATCAATTTAATTTATAAGTATCAGCACTTCACATAATTACAAACTGAATTTAAATAGGCATGTGTTATGAGTGTATGTAATCATTTATATATATTATTATTATATATAAATTATTTCATTATCATTATCAATATTATTATCATTTTTTTCGTCCTTGTCGTCATCGTGGTTGTTTTCCTCATCGTTATAATAATAATAATAATAGGCCTAATAATAATAATAATAATAATAATAATAATAATAATTATTATTATTATTATTAAATAGGTCTATTACTAGTAATAATAATTATTATTATCACAATTTTCGATAGCTATGTACTGTATTATTGCATGTTGTACAGTGCCGTCTTTTCTCACACGATAAAAAGCGCTTTCTCAGAAATACATGAGAATCAAGTGGATAATGAGCCTTGTTGATCGGTTTGTATAAACATGACACTCGTAAACCTATCAATCGGTACAGTACATCCGACTCTATTTTCTCTTCCTTCCTTTTGCAAAATGATATACCTTTCGAAATCGGACCCGTTCTGTTTCCAGGTTATTGTACAAATATGATAATGAAATTAAATATATATATATATATACATATATATATATTTCCAATATGAGAAAAAATATTTAAAATGGTAATTAAACATCATTATTTAAACATCAGTATTTCATCATTAAAGAAAAAAAAATCAGAAAAAAAAATCATAACACATTTTGGCAATTACAGAAAAAATACGCAATTCAATAGACAAAACATATGAAATTACACTGATACAAGATGACATTACGTTTCATATTAACAATTCAAGTTCTGATATTTGTGATATTAATTACAATAAATATTACAAAATTATTTCAATTTTCAAATTCAATAAGATATAGGGCCTAATTTTTACAATTTACAAAAGGTATTATTAAGTTACAAAATTATTGTAGGCATTAGAATAATTACAGGGCGAATCCAGGGATGTCCAAAAGGAGGGGGGGGGGACGACATTGGGGCCGATCGACATGATAGGCCCTACCGCCTAGGGGGTACGGGGGAATGCCCCCGCGATTTTTTTGTGTTCTAGGCGCTAAAAAAATAGCCTTTGAGGCGTTTTTTTGCAGATCAGTTTTTTTCTTTTTCTTTTTTTCCCCCCTTTTTTTTACCTTCCATGGAGAAGGGCCCCCTAAATCCGCCCTTGAATCAATAACGCTTACACACTTTATAGAATGTGCTTGAGATTCTCTCAAACCAAAACTGATCGTAAAAAGTCTTGAAGAACTTGGTACGGTGAGAGAATTAAAGTGACACCTCCGACGACGGCAAGAAATGAGCCGCTTTTTATGCTTTGATACAGAGCTGATGTACCATTAGTAACTACTGACACGTAATGACCTCTGCAACCTACCACATGACCCAGTGTAACCATAAACGGTACCAGCGGACCCACAAAGGTGTACAAAACTCTCAAGAAGGTCGTAACGGGAACCAGACTGACAAGAGGGGTGCTTATGGCTTGCCATAGGCGCTGCTTAAAACAGCTCTCATGAAATATCACACTCAAACCAGACATTAGTTAACGTGCTGTAGCCAACGCTAGGATAAAAAAAGCTCATTTTCCTGATGTAATAAACGAAATCTCATTCTTCTAGAATGAATTATTTATTAATGTGAGCCGAGCCAACGTAACACAAAACCGCTTTAAGCGCAGCTACTCCAAATTACATTCTATGAAAAGTAAGGGAGGAAAAAAAATCTAAATTATTTTGTAGTTTTTAGAAAGCTAAACCAGTCAACATTTTACATTAGGAAAAAATAAAAATATGAAAGAAATTCTACCAACACCAGTAATATCATCTCTAATTCAATCTGATGTTATGGGCACACCTTAGAAAATCGAAAATGATAGGTTAAAATTTCAAAGTACAACAGGTAAATAACTTGAATTTTTAAGAGTGCTTCAAAAAGAGAATCACAAATAAAAGCCATGAATGTATAACCAAACCCCGGCCATACCCCCTCGGGGTTTCTGCT
Organism: Anneissia japonica; assembly: GCF_011630105.1. NCBI lineage: Eukaryota > Metazoa > Echinodermata > Crinoidea > Comatulida > Comatulidae > Anneissia > Anneissia japonica. The sequence goes on from NW_022726550.1 coordinate 223,383, forward strand.
AGAAGGTGTAAAGTTCCTCCCCCTCCCTATTGATATAGACCTACACCTGATGCCTAAATTTTCTGTTCTGTCAAATTTCTCATTTATTTTTTTTTTAATTCAAAATCGGAATTATTTAAGTCTAAGAGGAGAAAATTGTATTTTATCAACATTCAAAGTTAGGGGGCGTTTGTCAAATTCTACAATGTAAAGATAAACCTCTTCTTGCATCAATTCTCAACAGTCTGAATATACAAAACAGGCAGGACCTACAGATAGTTATTTCTGGATGTTAACAACGAACAAATCTTTCGAATGATCTTTTGGATGCAGATAAATTTCATCAGTGATGAACCCATTTATTTAAAAAAGAGGCTTCACCCATTTTAGACTTGCTTTACAATAATAGAAACATTGTAATCATATAATTTTTTTTAAAGGCAGGATTAGGGTAGGACTATTTTTCCGAGAGAGGGTTTTTGAGATTCCTCATCAGATAAATAGGCCTACGCTTCTAGTATTTATTCATCAGCTTCTAGCTAATTATGCCACTAAAGCCGTAGTTTTTTTTTTTTTTTTTTTTTTTTTTGACGCTCTTGACAAGTGTATGCCAAACTCACACACTGGCGGCATTTTCATACCGGAAGTGTCCATGCGAACACGATCATTATCATAAAAACAAAATGAGAAAAATCGCACGTTAATAGAATATCAATCCAATTTCTCGCTTCACGTGACGAAAATAGAGAACCTACATTAGCTCATGGGTTAACAAACCCCGAGGAATACCTCAGGCTAAAACGTCTCGCATTTGAAACATTAGGAAATAGTACTTACTGTACTGATAAAGGTGACCTGAATTTGTCCGATTTTTAGGTACTGAACCGTGATATCAAATCGTTGGTCACACATTTTACAGTAGTCCTTGAATGCAATCTCTGTTCGAGCAAACCGTTTTATCAAAGGCGTTTTCCTAATGTAAACTTGGAAATAATCGATGTCAACGCATTTTCAAATCATTTATGAAATGTGAAAATAGGTCCTACTCGTACAGGCTAATAGTAGGCCTACCTATTTTAATCATTAATAATAATATTTAAATGATAATGAAAATTATTTATTAATACTTTTATCATTAGCCGCCTGTCACCATCGTTTTCGTCATTACCATCTTCATCATCATCGTCATCATCATCATATTATTATTATTATTATTATTATTATTATTATTATTATTATTATTATTATTATTATTATTATGTACATTGATAAGATTATTTATGTTATTAATGTTTTCAAAGTAGAGTTACCTGTTTTATAGTCGATTTTATTTGATTACTGATAGTTGTAATTTTCACTGTCATTATACGACAGCTTCGCTGATATGCCTGTTCCGGCTCAGAGACACTCTGGTCGGGGCGGTCACATTACAGCAAATTGACAAAAGTATTTACCATACCAATACGCAGAACGAAAGTGTGTTATGTTGGCTTTGTATATTTTATTATCAATATTATAAGTAATGTGGTAGTAAACATAGAAATGAATTGCATGATAATTAAATTATTTTGGCCTGTATTTGTTCATCTGAACT
>NW_022726550.1:225113-231917 GCF_011630105.1 Anneissia japonica
GTGTTGATACCATCGATCTATTTTGAAACACTGAGAAAAAACTGACATGACACATTTAATTATCGATTTCTTTGTAGGCTTACCCGACAAAACATGATCAGTTACCACTTTTCAATTGTCTCATTGCGACATTCAAACGTAATCACATATGTTGCACGCTCATGCTTCATTACTGCACATCTCGATATGCGATTGGTTCCTCCAGTAACGGGCTCCAGTAACAGTAATTGAATTTTTATTAATAATTATTGGCTGGGAAAATTATGTGTTAACCATTTGCACTGTGCAAATCATACCCAACAATATGATATCCCAAACAATCGGACTATAAAACAAGCTCCGATGACCAGCAAATTTGCTTAATACGCTACCTACCGTCAGTGGAGAATTTAGAAAAAAAAAAAAAAATTTTAAATTTTTACAACATAGAATTTCGCATTTACAATTATCAATATGTTTTAACTTTCAATGGGACGAGCAATGAAAGGAAAACAGTTGGGATATGCTTTAAAATTTTGAAATTGAGTGCCGGTTCAAACCAATTTACTTAATTGCAAGTCTGTAAAGTTGAGTAAACTTAACTCTCATTTTCACTCATAAAGCAAATTAACTTACTCGATACTTACACAAAGTAAGAAATTTGAGCAGGCATATTAATTTTCATTTTGTTTAAAGATGTTTAGTCAACGACAGATCCTATAGAAAGAAGACATTACAGAATATAATTATACAGTGGCGTATCTAGAGGTATCTAGGAGTACCGGTATAAAATACTCGTCCCCACCTCTCTCCCCACCCCTCCAAAGAAAAAAAAAATCACGCCCAAGGACTTATCACACCTCAAGTTGACTTATTTTGAGAGTGGCTCCCCTTCACCTAACCATTGAGCACCCTCCAAAATCACCTACGCGCCCCCTCACCAGCTCCCTCCCCCATTTCAAGACTCCTATATAGTCCTATATAGAGTATAGTAACTGTGGTTCAACAACGACATAGCCCTATGTCTTTCTAAATTTTAAAGTTAAAATACGGTACAGAAACTTAAAACAATTAAATTAGGCAATTAGGAAATCGAAAATTATAGGCCTAGTTCAAATATTAGGCCTACTAAATTTACAAAATAAAAATAAACATTAGGCCGAATTAAATGAAATGAAAGATGATGTGATACAGTACGGTAGTTACCCTTTCAATACTATTATTACACTTATTTCTTATAAGAACACAATTTCTAAGGGCCCCGAGACTGAAATGTCTTTAAAAAATAAAAACAAAATAAGAACAAATTGAGACTGAAGTAAAATTTCAAATGAGGCTTATAATTAAAAATCTAGAAAAACCAACAAATCAAGCTCACATACAGTAAAGTATTAAAATAAGAACACTGAGCCTGGGGAAAAATTTTACTGGTTCTCATTAAAAAAAATACTGTAAAGGCCGAATCGGGCTTCTTGTGGAAGCAAACATTATTCTATCGATCGGTACCGGCAAACTTCCCATTTCCCCCATCGTATTTTTATAACAAAAACATACCATATATAAATTACCGAGCAAACGTAAATGCTTGTATAGAGAGCTGTATCTTAGTGGTTAAAATGATTGCCTTTCAATTCCAGGGTACTGAGTTCAATTCGTGTCGCTGCAAGATTTGCTCACTGCTATCATAAAGAGACGTCGGCCTCCAGATTCCCAACCATCATTCAATCATCTAATTGGCGAATTAATTAATCTCACAACCTTTACGACATATCTAACTGTTAATTAATAGATTTCATAGGCCTCTTAAGTATAACTGTATATGATACAGATAATGATAGGCCTGTAAACCATTTACTAGTAGCCTGTATGACATGACCTCTCAATTTCGTATTTTCTTGTTGCTTCAAGGAAGTGAATATGTTTCACATCAAATGTACTTCATGAAACAAAGGTTAACCGCTTTACCATCCGTATGTAACACCAACTTTGTCCCTTTCCTCGATTGACCTATACGCGTTGGTCAAGTTTTCATCACCTTAACGATATTTACATAACCTTAACGAGTCTCAAATACCTGGTATATGACACACTGAAGTGCGAGACATTGACCAAAATTTATGAAGCTCTGTTTGATAAATTTGATTTGATTCGTTCAAGATTGATTGCATCTGTTTCCATCTCACATTATTTGCTGTATTCCTACTAAGAGCATTCAAACCTACACCACACAATATTTTAATAATACAAGGGCGGATCCAGACATTTTCAAACCTTGGGGTGGGGTCACAACATATTCAGAATAGATATGTGAGGGCGCTATTTCGATATAGGCCTATGCATTGAAATTTTAAAGTTTAGTGGCAAAACGGGGGGGGGGGGGGGCACGTTCCCTAAGTTCTACTGGATTCGCCCCTGTAATATTGATAAACTGTCAGATAGGCCCAGGAACCAGGGTGTTTATAAACCTAGACCCCTCACTATTTCACACAGTATCCAAACAAGAAAGTAATTATTATTATTATCATCATCATCATCATCATATGCGATGCAAGCTGATTGGTCGCGAAAACATCGATAAAGCAGACGATTGACACTTTGTAAATCGCCACTCAAGTAGCCACTCAACGATGAACTGATTAATACGCAATCATTCACCGATCATTCGATTTTAGTCCTGGCTTACGTTATTAGGCTACCATGCTAATACTTAATATGCAGATCAGATTGTCATCAGGCCCGGCCTTTCGTTTCTTCAGACGATATCATGGGTGGCGCCAAGGATCAGGGCCCTGTCGGGAAGATCTCCTCCACCTCCGCTCCGCCTTTGAGAAAAATTACAATTCGTCGGGGAGAAAGAAGTATATAGGCCAACAGTATACATGTTATGTTGTTGGACTGAATATCGATACGTAAGCATTTCAAATCCCTAAAATGTCATATCTTCCGTAAGGGGGGGGGGGGCATTTCGTCACCTGGGCCGCGCTCTCAGGGATTTTGAATTCCCACATTATGCTCTTGTCAGGGAAACCGTCCCCCTCGATCGCCCGTCGTGGAGATCAGGCTCACGAAAAAAATACTTGTTAAGCGTCACCACCCCACCTGAATTTTCAAAAACAAAAAAAAGTTTAGAGGCGGAAATTTTTTTTTTAATAAAAGAAAAAGAATATTAGTATAGAGTGACCTATTTTAAATGAATTAAAACAATGATTTCACCAACTAGGTGTAATGTTTATTGTAGGCCTATTGAAAATGATTAGTTTTAACACATGTTATTTGATTACTGATACTGTAAAATTAAAAAAAAAAAAAAAAAAAAAAAAAAAAAAACCCCTCCCCCACCTAAAATTGTGTTGTATGTGACGCTAAACAAGTATTTTTTTTTTATTTGGCCTAATCATCGTGCCACCATATGCATCGGTCATTCAATCCCGTCTAAAAAGGGATATTTTAATCGATAATGCAACTTCCTAATGGGAGAATGACGTTGATATATTTATAGAAATTCTATTTGTATACTCTCAGTTTAACAAATCCGTTTAAAATGTAGGGTGAATACTTCCCATAGCGTAGAGGTGACAGTAGTCTAGCTTGCTCTACGGACGACCAATTCTGCTGGTAAGAATCTTTCGTACGAATCGCCTAGGTTCAACAGTTGAACGAACGCATAAGCAGCCTAACTCAGCACTAGGCAAGCATTTTCCCCGGAAGGCACGACCTTGGCCCTGGTTCGTCCCTTGCACTTTCCATTCAAGAATCCAGTGGACCCGGCATGAACGTGACTAGATCCGGTCGTGACCTCAATCAGCTGTTTTTTATGTGAAACTCAGTCGGTGTGCTGGTTTGCGTAGTCTTGCCGTTAGGGCGTTTTTGATTGGTCTCGACGGGGTGGAGTTTGTGCATTTATTAGTAGGATTATGTTTAAAGATTTTCCAATCCAAATTGCCGTTGACATTATGACATGGTGTCATAGGGCGTCTTTTGATCGAGTATTATTTTGGTTACATGAGTAAATATTATCTTTTCGTTAGTATCTATATACGAGTACGAATGTGCATAAATAGGCCTAAACAAAGTTACGGTTTTGTCTTGTTTTATTTAAAAGGTTATAGATAGTTTGGCGACGGCGTGCAGTGTATGCCACAAAACAATAATGTTATGCATTCTGAAAACAGATTTTTGAAATATTAATTCCTTTCTTGATTCTTGATTAATTCAACTATTAAACTAGGCTACGGTACATTTAGAAGTTATTATCAAAAAAAGAAAAAAAAAGAATAAGAATAATTATAATTCGACCTAGAGATTTATTTTAAATGTTTTAGTTAAATGAAATATTAAAATACGGTATAAATTATACAGAATTGAAGTCTATGTAACATAGGCCTATTTTAGGAACCTGGGTGATATTGGTAATCGGAGGGGAGTAAGTGATGTTGTAATATAATATTGATTGATGATGATAATGATAATAATTATGGTGTATTACAAATTGATTTGTATTTATTGTGACAATTGATTGATTGATTGATGTCAATAAGGATGTTAAGCTTGAGCAACGCGAAGGAAATACGATTTGTTGAAACTCAGTTTGCCGAGTCTATGGCCGATTTGACGAAACCCAGTTTGCCGAATCCAGTTCACTGCTATCATGGCAACCCAGTTTGCCGAAACTCAGTTTGCCGAATCTTGCCGTCACCGTCGTACAAACGTACAGCATACTGAGCTTTTAAAAAATGATGGATGGGACAGGGATGACCGCATTTATATAAGGGGCCCAAAAATTAAAGAGCAAAATACTGGAAAACAACAATGCTGTGGGAAAACACGCTTGAAGGCATGGCTATCAGTTAAATTTAAAAATAAAAACCATCATATCCCCCTAAAGAAAACTCTCCCTGCGAACCCTCCTTAGGGATTTTTATGCCAGGGCTCTGACCGAGGCTCTAGTCGGCCCCTTGATTCAGACCCCCTGTCGGCAAATTTATGGAGACACCACTGGCACTTGTTATTATTAATTTATTTATTTTCTTAGGTCTACATACTATCTTATTTAAGCTTTATGTATTTATTATAAATATACTTATATAAGACATTTTATCTGATAGGCCTATTTAATTTAATTAAACTACAATAAGAATAGGCCTGTTTATTATACGAATACATGGTAACAGAGTACTCTACCGTGAATGTTTTTTTTTACTGCTTTTAATTGACTTTCGGCAAAACTGGGTTTCGGCAAACTGGGATTCATGGTTTGAGTCGGCAAACTGGCATTCGGTAAACTGGGTTTTAGCAAAGTTAACTACTGGCAATCTGGTATTCGGCAAATTGGGTTTCGAAAATCATGGCCTAGATCCGATTCATCTCAGTACACAAACGAATACTTTAAAAAGCCTCATAACAGAATCGCGGAGCAAGAACATTTATGTTAGATCAGTGGCGGCGCCAGATATTATTTGAGAAGGTTGAAGGTCCCTGAAAGGGGTACAGGATTCCTGGCAGGGGGTCTGGACAAGGTTCCCCACGAGAGGTCCATTCGCCGTCAGGGGTCTAAATCCACCTCAGTGTTTAGAACAGGCACGTAGGTCCACATGCCTCTGTCTCTGAGATTGGCTTCTTTCTCCAGGATTCAGCCGAGCGCAAAAGAGAACGCAACGCGACGACGCGCAGGCTGTAATCGACAATCTCAGCAGACGGCGTCGTGCGACGCAGTGCATGCTTTATATTCTTTCTTTTTTGTTTTGCTTTAAAAACATTTTCCAAATATTACACAGCAATAACAACAATTTAAAGAAAAACCAGTACACAATATTTATTATTTATGAATGAATCATTGTTATTCATTTGTCGATCAAGTTTCTAAACTAATTGTTCTGCACTCAGTTGTTACTTATCCAACCGAATCATGTACCCTGCCTCAATAGAAATAACAGGACGTATTATTACCCCGCTTTGTACCGGAAATGCATTATTTAATCCATTTGCCAGTTTGAATACCTGAGATCAACACTTTTTAGATAAATTTGGGTATAATATATTAAGGAGCCGTTGCAAACTCCTTTAGGACAATAGTACCTGTGTTTGCTTTTTTTTTCGCTTTTGGTGTGTGTTTACGCTGAATGTTTAGACATTGTAAAATAAACCATCTCCCGCTAATTCACGATGTTTGCATGTTTTTACTATTGTATTACATTCAATTGTCTCCCGGAAGTCAGTTGCGATAGGTATCACCACACGCATCAAAATACAATTATGTTTTAAGAAAGCTCAATAAAAGTGGCTTCTTTAGACTTGCGACCACTCTACAATAAAGCATTTTTGTTTGAAAATAATAAGATGTCACGTTTAAAAATGTTTATTACAGTAGTTGATGTTTGCCGAACATGACTAGTGTAATCCATTTGTTGAAAAGTTTCATAAATGTCCAGACACCCGTATTTAAATATTTACAGTACGCATGCGTGGCCTAATGTTACATACTTAACAGAATAAACTATACACTCCACTGGCGAATACTCCGCCGAAGGTCTGCCAATAAGGATCTGAAAGGCCTACATAGGCCTTTGTCTCAAAATCTTCACCTTCACAAACACCTCCCTGAGCACAATGGGCATATATACTCCTTATATACTCGAGCCGTCTAATTCGTTAGGTAAATGCTTGAAGCACCTCTCTGTATGAATTATTCCAAAACGAGGGTCCCGGACTTAATAATAGGCATTAAGGCAACAGACCCTCAATAAAACAACGGGCCTCAAGTCGACAAGCAGCTCCCCCCACCCCCATGATAGAAACGAAATTGTAAAACTGTGTCCCGACAAATGT
>NW_022726550.1:232129-243463 GCF_011630105.1 Anneissia japonica
ACATTCAATTGTCTCCCGGAAGTCAGTTGCGATAGGTATCACCACACGCATCAAAATACAATTATGTTTTAAGAAAGCTCAATAAAACCTTGAAGTGGCTTCTTTAGACTTGCGACCACCCTACAATAAAGCATTTTTGTTTGAAAATAATAAGATGTCACGTTTAAAAATGTTTATTAGTTGATGTTTGCCGAACATGACTAGTGTAATCCATTTGTTGAAATGTTTCATAAATGTCCAAACACCCGTATTTAAATATTTACAGTACGCATGCGTGGCCTAATGTTACATACTTAACAGAATAAACTATACACTCCACTGGCGAATACTCCGCTGAAGGTCTGACAATAAGGATCTGAAAGGCCTATATAGGCCTTTGTCTCAAAATCTTGACCTTCACAAACACCTCCCTGAGCAGAATGGCCATATATACTCCTTATTTACTCGAGCCGTCTAATTCGTTAGGTAAATGCTTGAAGCACCTCTCTGTATGAATTATTCCAAAACGAGGGTCCCGGACTTAATAGGCATTAAGGCAACAGACCCTCAATAAAACAACGGGCCTCAAGTCGACAAGCAGCTCCCCCCACCTCCATGATAGAAACGAAATTGTAAAACTGTGTCCCGACAAATGTCTGAAAATAAAACCAAATGAAGAAAAAATAATGTTGATAAAATCTGATAGTGCATGCCATTTTTGGCCATCAGAGCTAGTACCGTAGCAACAAAATCTTGCACCTGTAGCCTCATGGGGATCAGGAGGTCTAGATCCTTCATCTGTAAAAGTTCCTCCTTGGACCCAGTGGTGGCGCCAGCGGTGGGGGGGGGGGGGAATTTTCCCCTCCCCGTCGGACGGGCTTGGACCCCTTGTTCAAAAATGAAAAAAATAATAATTTGCCTATATAAATAATGTTATTTTGACTGCAAATCCCTAATATAGTGGTCTAAAAGCACATTTTGGACCATACTAAGCCATAAAAACTCTCCCCGTGAACCCACAAGGGAGTATTGTATTCCGGGCCGTCGACCGAGGGTTCGTCGGCCGCTTGGCTAGGACTCCTTCGTCGGACATGTCGGACCCCTTGTCGGCAAATTTCTGGCGCCACCGCTTGGCCCGGCCACCTTTATTCGGAATTCACTGATAGGCCTATAGTAAAAGTAGGACTACGAGTTATCAGTAGTCACAGGTTGACTAGCTATCTGTCTTTTAGGTGACAATGTGTCTACGTTCCCTCTATCAAGGGTTATCGAAGGAGGCGAGTGCCTGACACACGCTTTTGTTATCTAAAGTTCCAACAACCGGAAGCCTATAGAAATGACTAATCTTGCCTTTCCGAGTTACTAATAAATCTAAATATTATAACACATGCACGGATCTTTCCCACATCCTCCTTTAACGGTAGGAGCGTACTAATTAGCGTTAACACACCCTGGATTCTGTTTAGCGGCACTGGCAAGGCTAAATTGGGTGAACAGAAATGCTAGGCCTAATAAAAATAGGAAGAAAATTTAGGTACAGATCCATTGATCTGTTGTTTAGGTACGGTATTAAGGCCTACCCCGAATTAGCAATTAAATCAAGCTAATAGTTTAATCATTGTTTAGCTATTTCAATAGCCCCTTATCTTTTTTTGTATGGTTTGATACAATGCAACAATACAGGTTATTATGGTCTATGCCATTATACATTGCTTATTGTTACTGTATACTGCTTCAGTTAAACAATTTTACGTTATAATAACTTTGCAGTTTGCTATTCAAAACGGGTTTCAGTAGAACCAGTGGCGAAAACAGGGAGGGGACCTTTGTTTTTCAAATATCGGGGGTGGATTGGATTGGATTTCGTCGGTGTAATACACACCAAGGATAACCCACGAACGTCCTGAAACATTTTTTTTCCCAGTGGGGTCCTTCTGGTGGCGGCGAAGGACCAACGGCTTAAACGTCTCATCTGAAAGACGGTGCGCTTTTAAAAAATTGCAACACAAGGAGAGCAGCGATGACAATTGAACCGGGGACCATCAAATCTTCATGGTTCAGCGCAGTGCGCACACAGAATAGCCAGCCATCAGTTTAGCCGACTGAGCTGCCAGCTGCATCACTAGTGGGGGAGGGGGAAGAGTGGAGGTGACATCTCTCTTAATTTCTACTAAATAATTTTGCAAGCGTTTTTGCAACGTTATGTTAACAGTCACAACGTTTGATATATAATAACGTTGTAGGCCTATGTTTGCTGGGAGATGTTTATATTATGTTTTTAGACCTATATCATTATTACTCCACACCTTCGACCCCTCCAACCAGCTCCACATTCCAAGGCTTCACTTAGATACGCCACTGATCATTAGAAACGAGCTGCGATTAGGTGAAATATCCGGACGCTTTGTTGTATCTGTTTAGTTAAAATTGTAAACGATCGTTAATATGTTTGTCCTTTTGTATTTCCTATTTCTGACCTTATCTGCTGCATTTATTAATTGTTTGGTGATTAAAGATAGAGCAAACCATTATTATTCATTATTGTTATCAGTTTATCATTATCTATTATCTTTTAATAATCACCAAACGCATTGTTCATATATGTCATTATTTATACTTACATTAATTTAAATTTGCCTACTACAAATTTGAGGAAAACGTCAAAAAGCAACCACATCATAGGCTTACAAATGACAATTATTTGAAAATTGTAATTATACGTTTTCGAGTGACTTGCGTTTTGGCAGATGGATTTATTGAATGGATCAAAGGATTGATCACGATTGCGGATTAATGGATCAGCGTCAATTGAGGATCTGTGCTTTTTAAATTTCACCGCCAGATTATTTCGTAACAGATGGAATATAAAAAAATCCATCAAAATAAAAACATCGATTTGAAAATAGACATACGGCCAAGTAATGACGTCATTTCGTAGGCCTATTAGTTTATTGTTGATAAGCTTCAGATACTGTAGTTAACAATTTTGTGTAGAGCATTGTTCGCATAGAAGTTAAGATGAAATAACAGAAAAAAATCCCACAACGGGATTTGAACCCAAGCCCTCCACCATGTCGTGCAAATGGTCAAATAACCTACGGGCTCAGTTCACTTGGATAAGTTGCATTCCATCGGACCCGAACCGAAATATCGGCGGACCGCGTTTCCGAAGCCCTGAGCACCAGCGTCCCTATTACACACTGATCCATAACTGCACTGATCCGATTTTCGGATCGGTTCGGTGGGCCTTCCAAGCCAAAATTCGGATTCGGTGTAAATGCACCTTTAAGCTGCATTCACATCGGATCCTAACCGAAGTCGGACCGCGTTTCCGATTCGCTGAACGCCAGCAGCGTCCATATTCTTACATACTGATTCGATTTTTTCTGATCCGTTTGGTACAATTTCTTTTATATATATACATAAGAACACATTTTATAAGAATACTGAGTCTGAAATTGCTTAAAAATTATGAACAAATTGAGGCGGAGGTAAAATGTCCATGAGATATTTATTTAAAAAAAACTAGAAAAACCCAAAAAAGTATATCTGTACCTCATTTGCAGTAGGTGTGATATGTAATACCCCCTCTATAATACAGTACAGTAGGTGTACCTACCTGCCATTTGGGGCCATTTTACCGGGGCTTTTTTCAGGGGCCTTTTTTTCAGGGCCCATTTTTTCCAGGGCCACTTTACCTACATTCCAGTACAGTGTATACTGGTGCAATAATAAGTTTTGTATATTTGAAAAGTGTGTAACATAAGAGCAAAATAACATTTTGAGCCTGAAAAATACGGTGATTTTTAATGACTTGCATGTGATTTTTGGGGGCGAAGGGGGGGGGGGAGTAATCCCCCCCCCACCGGCGCATCCCCTAGATACGGCACTGCGTATCTGTAATTAGGTCTACTATACCCTGACGAAGTTGAAACACAGAAATCCCAGCCCTTAAGTTTGGAAACATTATTGTGGTTTATTTTATGTTTTTCTATAATATTGAATTGTTATATCATTAAATTCCTATATCTAGGCCGTGTCTGACCAGTTTGCCGACACTCAATTTGCCAAAACCCAGTATGCCGAGTCCACTTTCCCGAAACCAAATGTGCCGAATACCAGTTCACCGATCTAAAATCATATAGGCTTATCACCATCAACCACAGTCATCATCATCAACTTCATCCTCCTTCTTCTCCTCATCTCCATCATTATCATCATCAAAATATTTTTCCCCACTTTTGTTAAACTTCAATTTTGATTTGACCTATAATGTTAATGACAAACTGCAATAAAGTTCTTCGTATTTCGTATTTTGTTATCACCAATCAGATATCATTCATATTAGGCAAGCCATATGAAATACATTTACAATCTTTGAATCATAATCACCATAATCATCATCTCCATTATCCAATGCAATAATTAGGTTTCTTCGACGGTTTCCATTACTATTTAACCATTAATACATTAGGGTATTTTAAGGTGAGACCCAATAGGTGTATTTAATTATACCTTTGGACAATTAAGTTTTTTCGTAAGAAATCTAATAATGTTCACGAGAGGGCGGTAAACGATTTGACAAAAATGAAGTCAGTACGGTAGGTGATTGTCAATCGTTTACTTCGGAAGAATGAAACTAAAAAAAAAAAATAAAAAAAAAAAAGTATAACAATCATTCGGTTCTTTAGCATAGATTAGAAAACTAATACTCTTGAAACTGTATCAGCTTGGAGTCGGTTATCAATCTAAGGATAGGCGGGGTCGGGGGAGGGGAGTGATGGAGACGATCTATTAAACAGCAATAGATACTCGTTTATGATACGATAACTTATTCATCCATTATTTAAACGACTGAATACCAGTGAAACTGGAGCGTCACCAACCCTCAGCCTCAATGCCGTAGCCAAGATTTTTTAATTCAACAGTGCGGGACAATATCAGGGTGACCCACTTTACGCGTAAATTCAAATAATGTGGACCCTTTTATGTATGGAATTGCATAATTTGAACCCATTTTTCAAAATGTGGACCCCATTCTTTTTCGACCCATTAGAAAAATTGTGTGGGACTGTCCCAACTGTCCCAATAGTTTGCTACGGCATTGCTTAGCTTTCATCATCGCAGTATAGTACGACGTTCTGAGCAATCTTTAGAAGCAGGTTCGTTTAGAAGTCACAAAACAAAATGACGCTATAAGACATATCAATCAGTGAAAAGCACAATCGATACTTCACTTCACTTTAAATAGGTTTAAAATACATTAAATAATATTGAGCTACAAATTTACACTTCTTGTGCCCAAATTATGTAAATTTAGAAGAAACATAGGCCAATAAGTATGAAATAGATAGAATTTTAGACGTATTTTCAATAGAATCAGTCTTTCTCTATATTGTTGAATGGTTCATCACAAGTTCACGGACCATTAGCATAAGAAACTCTTCTTTTTTTTTTTCTTTTTTTTTTTAATATAGCTAATATAAACGAAGCATTCCTTCGCATAGCCCACAGATCCATTGATAGGCACTCCTTTGCTCCGGGGAAGTAGAATACCGTATCGCATCTTACCGCAAGAACATCTGTAATTTCGCGTACCCTTGTTACAAGAGCTCAGCTTGTTGCATAACCACACGCGTCGTGAGGCCACTCATTCACCCTTCTCAAAGCGCTCTAGGCGTGGAGTAGTTCGTACATGAACTGGCCTCTTCCTTGGGTAATTTCGTGTCTGTACCGGATCCAGCTACACCTTCGTCTGTCGACAAAAGGTGTTATTAGACCAGTACTCCAGGATAATCGTCTCGAAAGATGTACTTGTTCTTTATAATGCACATGCGCCAATCGTGTATAGGCCTACTATTATATTCCTTTTTCGAGAACACTTGTTCCATCACCAAAAGCAGCCGAACGTGCCGCTCGAACCGCCGCTGGCATAATGTGTGGTTGAGGAGCCCGTCTATGCCAAAACCGCTCGGATTTTCATATAACCTTTAAAACCGGCAACGTTTCTTATAATAAATAGGCGTTAATATCTCGCGCCGAACATGCGTTGAAGATCTGCAATGTACTGAGTCTTCTGTATAGTACTGTCTGTCTGTATTTTGGGAAGGGTGCCGACATTTTGCAACCTTGACATTTTGCAGTCTGAAAAGCCAACTATTTTGGGAGGTGGGGCGTCAATTTATTATGGGTAACAATAGGCTTTTACTGGTATAGAGATAGATATATTTCCTTAAATCCGGTATGACAACTTAATTCTTTTTCTATGGAACAAATTACTGGAAAAAAAAACTACACACATTCCACACACACCCGGCAATACTTTCCGTTCTAAAATTATGTGAAGTTCGTGTAAATTTCTCACAGGGGTGAATTGCGGTCACTAACCCTTCGCGCTACGAAATTCCAATGTACGCTTGACTGGTTCAGGGTGAGTCAAGGGTCAACTAAAAAAGGTCAATACAGTATTAAGCAAAACTGACACGCTTGAAAGTAAACTTATGTAGCCAATCGGATTAGAGAGAAATTATTTTTTTTTTCTGGAATATACGACCAATTACCGACGTCGCTTGTATGAGGCAATATTGGAAATACAAATAAGGCCCTATAAAAAATGGTATTAGTTTATCACCCTATCTGGGCAGGAAAGGTGATGAGGGAGGGAGGTTTTATTTTTTATTTTTTTTATTGGGCCTAATTCAAATAATGAAAGAAAGATGGCAAATCTCCGAGTTCAAACGGAAGTAAACTTTTTTTGTTTATATAACACATTTTATATAAGAACACTGAGGCTGTAATTGCTTAAAAATTAAGAGCAAAATAAGAACAAATTGAGTCCGAGGTAAAATGTCAAATGATATTTTTATTTTTTTTTTAAACTAGAAAAACAAAAAAAATCATTGTACCTTATGTGCAGAAGGTGTGACTATGTAATACCCTCTATAATACAGTACAGTAGGTGTACCTACCTGTTGTTTGGGTCATTTTTACTGGGGCCTTTTTTCTGGGGAATTTTTTTTTCAGGGGCCATTTTTTTCCAGGGGAAACTTTTACCTACATTCCAGTAGAGTGTATACTGCTGTACAGTATAAGTTTGAAAAGTATGTAAAATTAGAACAAAATAAGAACATTTTGAGCCTGAAATCAGCCAAAAAATAAGAACTCTGAGCCTGGGCAGAATTTTACTGGTTCTTATATATTAAAAAAAGTGTAGGCCTATTGAAATACGATTACGCAATAATATACAATTAGCTTTAATATCCAGGGATGCAAAAGCGTGTTCTTGCTTCGATGGTACTATTGATCATAGACAGGGATCAATGTGCAGTGATTATGTTTCAATAGTTTGCACTTGTATTATGTTTCTTGGCCTGGCAACATACAACACAATTCATAGAAGGAATACCCCTGTTGTAAGCCTTTGACTACTGAGTCCAATCGCAGTGACGTAGGCCTATAACTAGAAGTCTTGAAATGGGTGCTGATGGGAGGGGGCCGAGAAGGTGAATTTTTTGGGGGGTGCGTCCCACAGCCGCGCACCCCTAGATACGTCACTGTCCAACCGTAGACCTTTCGTCGTATCTCTTATGCCTAACTAATAATATTATCATCATCATTTTATCACAGAACTTCTTCCAACCAATTATTGTTAAATAATAAACAGAGGCATTTCCGTGGTACTATAGAATGTGCGGTATAAGGGACTGTTTTTTCGATTACTGTAGATTTTATTCGTTCCCTTTTCCCAGGGTAGTGGTTTAATAGACACAGGGCAGGAAACTCGTCTTTTGCACAGGGTTAGTCATTAATTTAGGCCAAAGTATATAGCAAACGGTTAAACTTTTTTCAACTCAGCGAAGTAAAACTCCGTTATACAAATTATGTAAATTTCCTGTCTGATAAACCAGATATCGAAGTGTCTGCTACCACAAGTTTTTCATCCTGATTTATAGTTTCGAATTCTTTTGGAGTTCTTCGACTTCGAAAACGTGCCATACCAAAGTATTAAGACTTCACAGACGTTCCCCTTTTTCTATTTTTCAAGGTCAGCTGTTCCCATAAAAAAGAGTCACAGTTTTAACTGGGAAGGGGAATGAATCGATAAGTCAATGGTCTTGAAATGGTTTACTTGTAACCTGTTAGGCAAGAAACAGAAACCATACCACCAACGATAATAAATATTCGCACAAGCTTTTGCAAAATCATTAACGGATATTTTGTAATTACAAATAAACGTTTTTGCCCCTCCCCCCGGCCCCCCACTTTTTGGCAAAAAATAATAATGTCCGGAGACTTTTGTATGATCGGAAATGCAAGAAAAGAAGGAGGGAAGAAGGAGGAGAAGGATGGGAAATAGAATGTTTATCCAGTACCCGACCGAGTTACATTTTCTCGCAATTCACATTGGCGGATCTGGGGGAGGGGGGGGGGGTCATGGGTCCTAACCTCTCCCTTGGGCAACAAAAAAAGGGGGAAAAATAAGAATTCTAGACCTACCTTTTCAGGACCCGTGAGTTGATTTTTTTGTTGTTGTTACAATAAGAAAATTAGAATTTTGAACAACATAAAAGTCATTAAAACACACTTCAAATGTCGGGAAAGCTCATTTCCCGCCATCTAGGAATCAAAATTTTCAAATGGGAGAACCCCCGGACCACCCTTTCTTTTTGGGATTTATCGATTCATGGCAAAAAGAATACGCATGCAACTACTCATTAGGTTATGTATGTATACACACATAAAATAAAAAGTGAGAAAAATTTACCTGATTCTTTTCAAGAGGGGACACCTTGAATGTTGAAGAACTTTAAAAGTCATTAAAATACATTTAAGAAGTCAGGAAAGCTCATTTCCCGCCATCTAGAAATTTTCCCGGGGGAACACGGACCTTTTTCTTTGGAGTTCATTGATTATGAATCATTTTCAAGAGGGGGGGGGGGCACCTTGAATTTTGAAGACATTAAAAGTCATTAAAAGACACCTCAGAAGTCGGGGAAACTCATTTTGCGCCTTCTATGAATCAAAATTTTCCCGGGGGAGAACCCCCAAACCCCCCTCTCTTTTTGGGATTCAAAGATTCATGGAAAATTAGTATGCAACTACTAATTTTTAAAAAAATGTTCTGTATGTATACACACATAAGGCCTACGGTATTCACTGTAATAACAATGGGAAAAAATTACCTGACCGTCTTCAAGAGGGGAAAACCTTGAATTTTGAAGAACTTAAAAGTAATTAAGACACCTCAGGACAGTGGCGTATCTAACAGTTTTAAAATGGGGCGTTATTTGCACAATAGATTGATGCATGTCGATAATAGGTTTGCCAAAAATACAGAATTTATATTTTATGCTCAATCTTTATATGAAATTCAGCAAATCTTATCAAGTATTTCTATTGCGTTGCGAAAAGGATCAGATAAGAAGGACGATTATAGTAAATTAACGGTATCTGATTTAAGGAATGTTAACAAAGTTGAAGAGATTTTGAAATCTGATAAGGGTTATAAATTCTTAAAACAAATACGTGGAACTCCACCTTACTGGCAAGCAACACAGAAAGATGTAGTAGCAATGGTTAGGCAGATAGGGATGCCAACATATTTTCTTTCATTTTCAAGTGCCGATCTTCGTTGGGAAGAAATAATGAAAACGTTGTTAAGTCAGACAGGAGACCAAAGGAAAATAGATGAATTGGAATGTGCAGATAAATGTAATTTGCTAAAATCTAATCCAGTGACAGTTGCAAGAATGTTTGACAAACGCTTTCATACTTTTTTGAGAAATGTGATTTTGTCTGAAGCACATCCTATTGGTAAAGTCATAGATTATTTCTATAGAATTGAATTTCAGATGAGAGGAAGCCCACATGTCCATATGTTAGTATGGGTTGAAGATGCCCCTGTTCTTGATGATGATAAAGATGAGAAAGTAATCAGTTTTATTGATAAGTATATCTCTTGTGTTGTGCCATCACAAACTGTAGATCCCGAACTGCATGAAATTGTTACAAGTGTGCAGATTCACAGTAAGAAACATTCAAAGTCTTGCAAGAAGAAGGGAACAAATTGTAGATTTAATTTTCCCAGACAACCATCGGAACAAACATTTATTGTAAGACCAGCTGCAGTGGATGAAAATGATGATGATGCCTTTGAAAAAGCAAAGTGTTTATTAACTTCAGTAAAAGATGCACTAACTGGTGAAAAAACGTATCAAAATGCAAGAGAACTTTTTCAATGTCTAGACATAACACAGGAGGCATTTGAGGATGCAAACAATCTCATAATTTCTGAGCAAAAGATTATTATTAAGAGAAACCCTGAAGACGCTTGGGTGAATCAATATAACCCTTCCTTGCTCAGAGCCTGGAATGCCAATATGGACATTCAGTATATAACAAATGTCTATGCATGTATTGCCTATGTTGTGTCATACATGTCAAAATCTGAAAGAGAAATGGGCTTGCTCTTATCTCATGCAGCATCAGAAATGAAAGAAGGAAACGAAGACGCTAGGAAAAGCCTAAAAAAACTTGGCCATGTATATATGAACAATCGAGAGGTATCTGCCCAAGAGAGCGTTTATCGTGTTTGTGGTTTACGATTAAAAGAATGTTCAAGGAAAGTTGAATTTATTCCAGTTGGACCTAATCCTGTGAGAATGAGTTTACCACTAAGTGTAATTAAAAACAAACCAGATAATGATGGAAGTGCTTGGTTGCCAAATAAGATTGACAAATACAAATCTCGGCCTGATAAATCTGAATTTAATAAAATGTGCCTTGGAACATTCTGTTCTCATTATAGAATGTTGAGTTCATCAGAAATGAATGGGAATAAACAGAAATCACATGTATTTCAATTAAAGAAAAAATTAGGATACATTCAAAAAAGAACCAGAAGTAGTAATGCAATAATAAGATATCCTCGATTTCCAAAGAATGAAGCATCTGAAAAATACTTCTTGAGTATATTGCAGCTATTTCTGCCATTTCGTACAGATGAACAATTAAAACCACCAAATTTTCTAACGTATGAAGAATTTTATGAAAAAGGGTCTGTCAAATTATGTGATACTGAATTGCAAACTGTAAAGTCCATAGTTCAAGCAAACATGAAACAGTATGAAAAAAGTGCTGATGAAGTTGAACAGGCAGAAGAGTTCCTAGCAAAATTTGGACCACAGGAAGATGCATGGGGTCTTTTGTGTCCTGAAAATGAAAAAGAAAGGCTAGAAAACCCAAAGCCAAATGTAAATGATGACGATGATACAGAACCTGAATTTGTCATTCCAGATTTTGGATTGAAGAAAAATCAAACGTCTATGATAGAATGTAATCCATGTACTGTTATTC
>NW_022726550.1:245045-249043 GCF_011630105.1 Anneissia japonica
GTGCATATCGTAGTGGTGTATATATGCGTAACGCTTGGTGACTATATTGTGGGACACGACAGGTTCAAAACAATAAACAAATGATTAATTACCTTCGAATATAATTGATGTTGACATTAACTCATTTCGGGTAAATAAAATTCTTATAATACGCTCTAAAGTGGTTGTTCAAATATTCACACCGTGTCTAAAGCTCAATATCATAGCGATTTGCACAATTAAGATTAATAAGGATAAACAATGGATAACGGATATATAACAATGCTCCATTAAAAACACAATTGGTTTAAAGGGAGATGGCAATTAATATTCAAGCATTTGCCTTTTCTTGTTTAAAATTATTATGCCCTCTATGGTTTAAATAACAGAATGAACGTTACTCCGAATAATGAGAGAGAGGATAAAGAGCCCTTATATCGTATGCGAAGTAATAATAGGGCCTAATACTTTAGCATAAAGTTATAATTCGAACAATAGAGTAACAATGATAAATTAAATGTCGGTGTTAAGATATAGGAGGCGCATCATTGATCTCTGTTATTCAAAGTGCGTCGGTAAGTAGCGTGAAATCAGTTGTTTTGATTCAAGTGGCCTAGATGGTTGAGGCGCCTGCATGCGATGGCAAGTATACGAAAAGTACGCCCTTAGACACTGGGACCAACAGGTTGAATGTTTAAGCAAACAGTTTAAGATAAACAGTAAGCAAGTCGGCACAACTTTCACATTTCCATAAATCTTGTATCTTCATTAAATTTCGAATAACATCCCATTGAGTTCATTATTTACATTTTTTCGTCATGCTTGGCAACGCAGTATGAGGGATCTAAGCCGAAATGAGTTCAGAGTTACCTAATTAAATCAGTTCATCTAAAAGTCATGTCATTGCCCGAAGCGAACATAGAGACATCGTAAACGTCATAACATATCCACATATCTTCCCTTCTGATCATTCCGATTAAAAATACACACACGAAGTCGCCCGAAACTGGGTCCCCGAGGGAATACCGATGAGATTGGCGTCACCAGAGTCCAGTGAACGCAAATTTTAACGACAGATTACAGTACAGTAGACCGCCACAACCTCCACCCCCTACCCTTTTCGGGCCTTTGCCTTTGGGACACCCCATTTAGTTACATATTTTTGCAAAACTAGGGATAACCTTTCTCTACGACAAACTCTTATTACCGGGAGAAGACCCCCTTTAAGGGTAAAGTGACTCTGCAACCCCTAATAAATGGGTCATTATATTTTTTTTATCCCTCTGACAACACATTCGACTTAAAATAATTTATTTCAATTAAATTGCTTTAGACTTACAAGTCTTCGCCGGATTCGATTTTGATCTTTAAATGGATATCGGTAGGCCTCTCTGTAACATGTCTGACTTTTCCGAATTGGCTTAATTTATATCCAGTGAGAATTATGGAATTCTTTGTTGTCCACACTGTACGGTTATACTTTCGTTTAAACCAATCTTGGTAAATTTTGGCCCTTAGCCATGGGATTGGTTTTTCTTTGTTCCCTTCTAATTTCATGTGGGATTCCAATAAATTACAGCCCGCACCCTGAATACCGTACTATTTGTGACTTCTTATGCCTACCTCCATGCTTATGCGAAGTAACGAAATGTTTGTGGCAGAGTCACGCAGTCAGGGTTACGTAATATCGAAAAGCTCAATATTATAAAACATTCAATGAAACAATACAGTATAGGCCTATAAAAGTTACAATATGCTGTTTTGATTACATTTATGTTGATATTTTTTTTAATGAATGTATTTTATTTGTTTGTTTTAAATATAGTTTAATTCTACTATAAATTTTGTAGGCTTGTTTAGGTAATTTAACTAAAATAATATCTATCATGTTTTAAAATTGCCAAACACATAAGGGACAATTTCATGTTTTCGGTTAATTCATCGTTATGAATAACGAATCTTTGGTTCTGAAAATGTTATCAAGTGCATCTATATTTTATTTATGATTACGTAAATGTGTATCATCTAATTGCATGTTACGAAATTGTGTTATTATTAGGAGCCTATATACTATTGCTACATTTCAACATCTGTAGGCCTATTTCCTTACAAATCATGTTAATATGATAACGACTGACCTTACATTAGCCATTGGGGTTTTAGATGTTATTCCAGTTGCGTGGGCAACACTTCATCCATGATTAGGTCATTCAGTTCCAAGAAAAGAATCTCCCGTAACAAAGAGAGTACGGTGACACCAATAACATTACCTACAACAGCGACGCACAGAATCCCTAGGCTAACCTATGCAGGCCTAGCGGAGTTTTCTTTATAATAAACCGGAAACAATTGATGGAGATTTAAGAAAGAAGACAAAAGACTATAATTATATTATTTTTATGAGAAATTCCTTAGATTGATGGACATTGTGACACACAGGGCTTATGCATTATTTTAACACAAGCATACGTTTACATTGCATTCATACATCCTACTTTTTAAATATTTAATCGGTTTAAAGAATTCCGGTTCTAAATAAACTTACAGCATTTAAATATGTATTGTCGGAAAAAAATGACAACAATGACAGAGATCAGTAAGATGAATGAATCTTATTAATAGGTCCATGCATATACATTATTGTCTTGAGCAGAAAATATTGAATTAAAACAATGTGTACCCTGATTTTTATACTGAATAATAATTTAAAAACAACAAAACAAAAAAACAAAAACAAAAACAAAAACATAAAAACACTTCTAGTGCCAGTCACTGGATATGTTCTATCTTTTAATAATATAGGTAAATATTCTTTTTTAAATAAGCTAAAGTTGATTTTTATGTTTAACTTCAAAATGAGCAAATTTTGATATTAAAAAAAATAAGTAAATAAGTAAATAAATAAATAAAAATAAAACCATCTTTTTCTATCAATTATATATTCTACTTTAAGTGTATATGGTTATCGTATTTTCCTGTGTATATATTTACTTCAACAAAATTTTGTGAGGTAATCCGTAAGTCGCAGGTATCTGGTGCAGCAGTTCTGTCTTCTCCGACCAGTTTACCGAAATCGAATGAATTAAATAAAAAAATTAAGTCTTCTTAAATATAATAATAGAGTTTAACGACTTAATTATTGGACACAACCCAAACAATGAATTGTCCAGACCATCTTCATGTAAAATTCCTCGTATTCCAGGACCCGACACTCTTTTCTGTGAATTTAAAGGTATTTTTTTAGGCGAAAATACAACAATTCTAAACCGAATTAATTATTGAGAGTCAAAAGTAGACAGTATTTGTAAATATTCATATTCGGCTAGTTTCGATTAAGAATATTGTAATTCAACGAAAATTACCATTGAAGTAAGTCAATATGTAGGCCTAAATGCCACCTCCATCTATAATAACAAGCAATAAAAAAGGAAATTTCTGTTTTGGACGTGTCAAGTCGCTTTCACTGAAAATGAAAGCGAGAAAATGAAATGTTCGTGGCAATTAACGGATATTTAAATAATATTATTGATGTCTGTTAATCATTGAAAACCAATGCATTCTTTTATCATATTGATTTTGAGACTAATATCGGTATTTTGTGGTTAGTTTCTTTTTTTTTAAATTGAAATTGAACATAAACATTTTATATTAGTACTTTTAAGTAGTTATATGTTTTTTTCCTCTAATTACGGGGTCCACGTTTTCGGGGAATACCGTGCCTGGACCCTCACCGTGTCTGAGGTCTCGTGTGTCACATTATCTTAATTTCTCAAACATTTTCTTACCCTGTCTAAAGTCTTGCCGTCACCCCACCCCGAACCCACACGTTATCTCTATGGAGTCACAATATGCCTTTGGTATTCCGAGATACAGAAGCGTATCTAGAAGTCTTAAAATGAGGGTGCTGATGGGGAGGGGGGGGGCGAAGGTGAAGTGGGGGACCCGGGGTTCGATGAACAGTTGAGGGGCGCTAATTCGCAAAATATGGTGATTTTAGGTGATTTTTAACTACTTGACCG
>NW_022726550.1:249134-250182 GCF_011630105.1 Anneissia japonica
GCCGAGATAGAAGGGATAATAGTCTATAGATAACTCTAATTGTGACTGTTTATTTATTATTTATTTATTTATTTTGGGGTCTTAGTTTTTCTCATTCATGTGATATCTTGTCTCGCTAAAGTCCGTCATATAATTTTTTATTTAGTTTCGGACCTTTGTTCCGTATGCAGCTGTTTCGTCCAAACAAATATTATTTTATTGTTAGATAGCCTTAAGTTAAAATTGGCAAGAGTAAAACCGGTTCATATGACAGCTAAATAAAACAACGAACTATTATTAGGGATATATTGAAAAAATGAAATATGGTAGGTCAAAATAAACAGTAGCACCCCATAGGGAGCGGATTGAAGCGATCCGCGGCAGGAACTTGGCGCTTGTCCCGCTGGTAGTGATAGCAAATTGAGCATTCCAAGACAAATGAAAACCTCATTTGCTTTTTATAAGTGTGATTGTTTCCAATTATAATACAAGGAAGCAGATGGATTTTGTTAGAGGATATTGATAGATGGTCACATCAGACAATACCTGATGGTGCATCCATAGGAATAAAACAATGTAACGCAATTATATCAAATTGAAAATAAAAGGAACAGCAGAAACAAGGGTGAATTAAAGGCATACTTTAGTTACAGTATGACAAAGATGGTTATAAAGACGGTGAACTGTCAGTGGTTGTGTACGGTAAGAATGGCCCCGGAAAAATGGCCCAGGAAAAAATGGCCCCTTTAAAATGGCCCCAAATGACAGGTAAGTAAAAATGGCCCCCAATAATAAGGTGTACGGTAAGAATGGCACCGGAAAAATGGCCCAGTGTACAAAAATACAATATTTATTGGATAGGCCTAACACTGTTATAACACTGACACACGTTAGACATAGGTTCACATAACGGTGCATCAAAGATAAACAAATACATGCATACAGAATTATTATTAATATTGCCATTTTCATTGCCGCTGATATCGTCGTTGCTATTGTTATTGTTTAATGTTATTGTTAATCTAAACATTTTAACCCTTTTATCTGCAAGTTATATGCACTCTGTAGC